>NW_026000016.1:19557224-19592748 GCF_001458135.2 Marmota marmota marmota | reverse complement strand
TTTTTTTTTTTTTTTTTGACAGGGTCTTGCTATGTTGCTCAAGTTGGTCTCAATCTGTGAATGTGACCAGAAGCTGGAAGTGGCAAGGAAGGAAAAGGGAGGAAAGAAGGATCCTCCCCTAGCACCTTTGGAGAAAGTACGGTTCTGCTATCACCTTAATTTTGGACTCCTGTCCTCCAGAACTGTAAGAGAATCCACATGTTCACTTTTGAGTCCTCAAGTTTAAGGTAATTGTTATGGCAGCCTTAAGAAACTAATACACTAACCCATTGCACCAATCCACAAAATAACACCCAAACTCATTTCTTCGGCCAGCTCCTTTCCCTGTTTCCAACATATTATGCCCTATCTTCGATACTTTTTTATCATTTCTTTTTCCCTAGTCTTATCTGGCTTTGCTCTCTCCCACCTCCTACTTTCCAGTTCCCTTTCCATTTCCTTCTTGCTTTGCTTTCCCAGCCTCTCTCTGCCATCCTAGGGGACCTCTAGACCCCTGTGCCTCCCCCGGAAGTCCTTTATAATGAGCGCTGGATTCCTACTTCGCTCTTCGCTGTGTGAGAGCTGAAACCAATCATTTGGAGCAAAAGCCAGTGAAAATAAGCAAATAGCTGGGCATCATGTCATTACTGGATCTTAGCACTTCCACCCTCTCCTCCCCCCATGTCTTCTTCGTCATTCAGGTCACCATCCCCTCCTAATAACCAGTCATTTCAGTCATTTTCTACCTGCATTTCTGTTGGTCTCCTGAGAATTCTCATTTACTGAAGCACAAAGGTCACATCGTCTTTCCCAAGCCTGGGGTGGTTCAGGGTGGCTGTGCTGGGGGAGATTACAATGTGACAGAGAGATGGGGTGGGAAAATGTCACCCCAGTTTCTACCCACCCTCAGCAGCAGGGAGGGAGCAGAGGAGAGGGAACCTGGCCAAAAGAAAATATTTCTAATAACTTCCTGTCTGGTCTCTCCTCTTCCCCCTGTGGCCCATTATTTCTGGCCTTCCTGGGTTTCTGAGGTCTTTCTCACTAGGTCAGAAAAAGAGTTTAGTAAAAAAAGAATAAAATGCCCTACAGTGCATGTAAGATGTCATTAAACAAGGAATCCTCAGGTGGGGAGCTAATATGTCCACATCAGCCCTACAGCCATGAGGGGCTCTGAGCCCCCAAAACACGATTCACAAACCACCTTCTACGGTTTCATGTGTGTGCAAAATTTCTCTTTTTGTGTCCTTTAGAATGTCTTTATCAAAGAATATATATATACAATAGTTTAAAATCCAATCATATCAGAGGTTTATTTTTTAACCCCCCTGTCTCAGCCACCCCCTCCCCTCCTCAGCTGTACCTCTCTCCTCTGAGGCAGCCATTTAGAACTTTTTGAGGCATTTGCCTCCATTTTCTAAATATGCTTTCCCTGCTGTTTCTTGATTTATCCATTTGAGACATCAGCTTTTCCCTCTGTGTGGTGGTGCATGAAGATTTCGCTTTTATTCACCATGTTTCTTGCTCACTCCCTCCTTGCAAAGATGATCACAAAAACAAAAACAAATTCGTGTTCACTGGGCTCTCACCAGGTGCCAGGAGCTGTTATATCTTGACATGGCTGCTCACCCTTTCCTCCCTCACACATGCTTCTCACTGGGTTTCCAGGACCCCACTGCCTCCTATGGGTCCTCCAGCCTCACTGGTCACAACTTCTTTGTTACCTTAGCAGCCCTTTTCCCTGGCCTCTGTGGGAGAGGACAGCCAGGGCTTGGTCCTCTGACTTTTCTCCATCTACTCTCCACCCATGTGGTCTTGTCAGTCTTTTGATTTTGAGTATCTTCCAGATGCTGACACCTCCCGGGTTCCTGTCTCCAGCCCTGGACTTCCCCTGATCACAGCCTCTCATGTTCAACTCTCTTCTTTTTTTTTTTTTTTTTTTTTTAATGTGGTGCTGAGAATCGAACCCATGTCGCGCCCGTGCTAGGGGAGCACTCTACCGCTGAGCCACAATCCCAGCCCTCAACTCTCTTCTTGACAGCTCCACTTAGATACCTAATAGACATCCCCAATTAACAATCACCCACTAAATTCCTGAAGATCCCTAAAGCCACTCCCCCTGCAGTCTCTGTCATCCCTGCCCGTGACAGTTCTATCCTTCCAGTAGCACATCCCCAGATTTTGTAGTTGTCCTTGTTTTCCCTTTTCTCTCACCACATCCAGCCCACCAGACTATCCCACGCTTCTACTTTCAAACCATATCCAAAATCTGACCATTTCCCAGCTGATGTCAGTACTCTGGCCTAACCCTGATCACCTCTGTGCCCAGATTTCTGTGATGCTTCCTGATCTTCCTTCTGATTGCCACCCTCTCCCTGTCCTCCACCAGGAGTCCATTCACCACACAGCAGCCAAGGGAATGTGTAAACCAGATCATTCTTCCTCGACTCAAAATCTCACTGTGTTACCCAGGCTGGCCTCAAATTCCTGGGCTCAAGTCATCCTCCTGCCTCAGCCTCCTGTGTAGCTGGGACTCACAGGTACAAGCCACTGCACAAGGCTTCAAAAATCTTGTAATGAATGACTCCCAACGCTTCTCTGAGTGACGCTATGCATTTTCCAGGGCTGTTATAACAAGTACCACAGATGGGGTGGCTTAAATAACAGGCATTTATTGCCCCTGTTTCTAGAGCCTAGAAGTTCAAGATCATCCTAGGCCAAGATCCAAGATCAACACCATCTCAAGGTGTCATGGGTCTCTTTCCTCCTGAGAGCTGTGAGCAGGGGATCTGCCCCAGGCTTCATTCCTTGGCTTATAGATGGCCGTCTTCTTATGTCTCTTCACATCATCTTCTATGTGCTCTGTCTAGATTTCCCCTTCTTATAAGGACACCAATCATATTCAAGGACTTCAATTTAAATAATTTATTTGTATAAAAACCCTGTCTTCAAATAAATCACTGTTAGTTTTCCATTACTATTAAAAAAAATTAAAAAAAAAACTAAGAAGGGCTGGGGATGTGGCTCAAGCGGTAGCACGCTCGCCTGGCATGCGTGCGGCCCGGGTTCGATCCTCAGCACCACATACAAACAAAGATGTTGTGTCCGCCGAAAACTAAAATAAATAAATAAATATTAAAAAAAAAATTAAAAAAAAAAAAAACTAAGAAAATGAACTTATAAAGTTAAAAAGGTCACTTTTAGCTCATCATTTTAGAGGTTCCAGCTCCTGGTCACATGGACCCATGGCTTTTAGGCCTCTGGTGGAGATACAGGATGGCAAAGGTGGGGAGCAAATGGTGGAACAAAACTGTTTTCCTGGGAACGTAGCTCAGTAGCAGAGCACTTGTCTAGCATGTGTGAGGCTCTGGGTTCCATCCCCAGCATGGAAAAAAAAAAAAATCCGCCCTCATGGCCAGTAGAGAAGTAAAAGAGAGGAAGAAGAAGGGACTAGGGTCCCATCCCCACCAAGAGCATGCCCACCATTACCTAGGACCTCCCACTAGGCCCCACTTCTTACAGGATACATCACCTCCCAGTGGCACCACGAGCTGGTACCACGTCCTTAATGTGTGAGCCTTTGGGGATGTTCCAGATACAAACCATAGCAGTCACGTCTGATTTAGCAGATTTAGAACATCACAAGAATTGGGAATTCTGTGGTCTGCTGATACTCTTCTTCCTTTTCCTCTCACTCTGAGCCAGCCATGCTAGCTTCCTTGCTCTTTCTGGAACACACCAGGATTCTCTCGTCTGTGGACCTTTGCACATTCTTCTCCCTGTAGCTGCTTGGTTGACCCTTCCCTTCCTTCAAATCTTTGCCCGAAGATCACCTGCTTCTTGAGGTCTATCATGGGCACAAGATTGTAACCCACCACACTGTCCTGACAATCAGGATTCCCTTTGCCCTGCTCTGTGATTTCTCTTAGCATTTATACCTTCCAATATTATTTTACAATACACATATTTATATTTGTTGTTTATTGATTGTTTCCTGTTGGTAAAATACACAAGAGCAGTGAATTATTATGATCACCTACTGCAAGGCCTGGTACACCGTAGGTGCTCAATAAATATTGGTTGATTAAATTAATCAGCTTTTTACATGAATCATCTCCTTTCATCCTCTCAACAACCTCACCAGGGGGGTGCTATTATTATGCCATTCTACCAACGAGGAAATTAAGGCACAAGGAACATACCTAATATCACACAGCATGTCACAGGAGGCAGAGCTGGACCCAGGTAACAAACAGGGCTGACATGATGGCAAATATCATTCCCTTCTGGAGCATTTGTACCAGGAGCTTTTGTGCTGTGATTACATTTTCTTTCTTGTACAGACTTTTCCATTTTTCCCCCCAATAGCACAACTGTCTCTATACTCAGTTTGTATTTTCTTCCAAGTGCTGCATTAGCTGTAACACATACTTAGCAGTGGTTGTTTTTAAGCTGTTCTTTCACATCAGGCCATCTAACCATCCCCACTTTCCCCCCAAGCCTTCCGACCTCCGGCTGCAGTTGAGTTTAGCTGCTGTCTAAATCTGCTAACCACTTCTCATGGAGAATTCCCTTCTTTGCCATACTGATGTGTCTCTGCTGTTTCCTCCACCCCATGGCTTCTTCTTTCTCTTTTTTAGGGCGTGGGGTTCTGGGGAGGGAACCCAGGGCCCTGTGCAGACTAACACATGCTCTACACCCAGCTCTGCCCCAGCCCACCACAGCGTCTTCTTTCTCGATTTTCTCCTTGATTTTGCTGTAATCACTTCTCAGGAAGCTAGAGTCTGGGTGGGCATCCAATAGGAACAAACTTTTGGAAGCTCTCACATAACTGTTGCAATGTTGCACGTTCCCCTCACACAGGTGTCAGGCTCTGAAACGGCCCTGGGCTCAAAACAGCCCTGCTAACAGTTTGACAGCTTCGAACTACAAATCCTCTTAGCCAGACTTCTCCTTGCCTCAAATATAAAACTTTAAAAAGGAATGAAGACTTGATATATATTATAGCATGGATGAACCCTGAAAATCTCACCCTCAATGAAGAAAGCCAGACACAAAAGTCCATTTATATGAATCTATTTATATGAAATGTCCAGAATAGACAAATTCAGAGACAAAAAAAAAAATAGGAAGGGAGAAGAACTTAATTTGGGTATGGAATTTCTTCATGGGAAGATGAAAACAGTATGTAAGTTAAAAGTAATGATGATTACACAACTGTGAGTATACTAAAAGCTGTTGAATTGTACTTTGAATTGTTTTTGTATGGTGCTGGGGATCAATCCAGGGCCTTGCACATGCCAGGCAAGTGCTCTGCCACTGAGCTACACCCCCATCCCTATACATTCTTAAAGGATAAATTTTATGGCATGTGAACTGTATCTATAAAGTGTTTTTAATAGGTTAATAATAAATTTTAAATTGTGTGCTGTGACATGCCATTAAGTAATTCCCTCTCATTATTCCAACTTCAGTTAAGGTGGGCCACATACACTAACTCACAATAGAGTACTTGAAGCAAATTCAGCAAAAAGAAAGACATTCCTTGTTTGGGTGAATATGGAAAGAAGAGAATAGGTAGATAAGACAACATGCAGAGAAGAGATCAAGAATTAAGGAAGCAAAAAATTAGGTGCAGAAGTAGGGCTAAGATGCCAGAAGGCAGGAGTTGATGTTTTCCCTTATATCGGAGGCAGGGGGACTGCTGAAGATATTTGCTAATTTCTGCCCAGCATTTAATCTCTAGTTTTTGTTGAAACATATAGTTTTCCCCAACCCACCCATATATTTTACGAAAGTCTGTCCGACCTTTGGTTATATAGGTGGGACATTGCCTTAGATCTGAGCTTATCAGCGATGGTTCCAAGATGGACTGTCTTTTGAATCAGAATGAAGTCCAACATTGTTTTGCCATGAGTAGGGAGAAAAATACTGTGTTCTGGAGGTAGATATCCACAACGGGAAGAAGTCAAACAATTGCCTTAGGCCATCTTGAGAATATGAGGGAAGAGGCTGCCTGAAAATGGAGTCAACTCAAAGAAACAGAACCAAGAATTGTATACAAATTATGGCATATGAACCCTGGATCAAACTGCACCTGAAGCTGTACCTCTATTGTACTGTTCAGTTGTATATAAGCCAATTCATTCCTTTTTAACAGACTGAGCTTCCTTTCATCTGGAACAACAAAGATCCTGTCTACAGTCAGGTGATAATGTTTGAAAGTACATAGACCGTGTAAAATACAGCTTACTATTTCCCAATTATGTTACTTGTTTCTTTGTTAGAAATTTGTAAAAAGGAGTATAAAATTTCCTTAAAATTCTTCCAGTGAAATATCTGTATATTTTATAATTAATAAAAATATACAAATTTTTCTAAACTAAAGAAATTTTGAATTGTATTTGCTCTAAATATTTTGAAACTAGAAATCTATGCTAGACAAACCCAGACTTGACCTAGTTTAACAACATTCGTATCAACACCTCCACAATCTGGTTTTGGAAAAGGCCAGGTATCATTGTTTGGGGTTTTAGTGGACTGAAAGGCACAGTAGACCAAGCTTAACACTGCTATTAACTGGCAATCTGCCCAAACTGCATTGTCTCGCATGATTCATGTACTGACCATTAGGGTCCTTCCCATCTAAGAAACCAGATTGACTCTTCATTTAATGAACTAAGTGACAAGTGTCTCTGTATCTGAAATAGAAGTTATAGCAATGGCTAAAAATGCACAGTGTTTGGATATACTAGAGACATAACCAGAACAAAGTGCTTGAGAACTGCTGAATATAAAAGGTTGTGCAAAAATCTACCAGGCAAAAGAAAATAAAGAAAGGCTGGGGTCTAGCTATATACGGGCCAGAATATCTGCTGAAATTGATGTAGAATTTCTGAAAGTTGGAAACAATCTCCTCCTTAAAAGGAGACTAGTTAAGGGGCCAGGGCTGTGGCCCAGTGGTAGAGCACTTGCCTAGCATGTGCGAGGCACTGGGTTTGATCCCCGGCACCACATAAAAATAAAAACAAATAAATAAGGGTATTGTGTCCATCTACAACTAAAAAATTTTTTTTTGAAAAAGGAGACTAGTTAAATATGGTACATTCATGCAACAGAACATTCTGCAGGGCTGGGGGTATTTATTGTTCAGTGGTGGAATTTTTGCCAACTATGCTGAGGCCCCAGGTTCAATCCCCAGTTGATTGAACAAAAACAACAAAAAATATACAGATATTGAAATGAATGAGGTAGGTATTTATATATTTATAGACTGAACCTGTAGGATCTGTAGGTTAGTGATTAGCAACAAAAGTGTGATCTATAGATAATCATAAAGGACATAAGAATTCCAAAGAATTGGTGAGCTCAGGGGAGAAGGAACTGAATGATTGGAGGTCAAATTTAGAAGAAGAATTAATTTTTACTCAGTGAGCCACTATATCTTTTGAGTTTCATACCATGTACACTTTCATTCATGCAAAAAAGAAATTAGGTGATTTATTATTTTACATTCTTTGTGTTATGATCATTCATCTTACTTTAACTACATGACCAACAGCCTCTTTCAGATGCCCCAGCATAGAAACTAAAATTAGTTTCTGATTTTTTTTTTTTTTTGGTGGTTGTTGTTATTTTGTTTTTGGTATCAGGGATTGAACCCAGGGTTGCACAACCACTGAGCTACATCCCCAGCCCTTTTTGCATTTTATTTAGAGACAGGTCTCACTGAGTTGCTTAGGGCTTCACTAAGTTGCTGAGGCTGGCTTTGAACTCCAGACCCTCTTGTCTCAGCCTCCCAAGTTGCTGGGATTACAGGCATGCACTACTGCGCCCGGCTACTTTCTGATTTTTAATGGCCACTTTTATTATGAAAAAGAAATAAACTCTCTAATATCTTGTATATTATTTTCTGTTGAAGCATGTTGAGGGTAACTAACCTTCAAGATTACATTCAGATTTGTGATTGGTTGTCATTATCAATGTCATCAAAAAGAAGACATTACTTTCCTGAGAATCATGACAAAAATTTACACTTTTTCCCCCTCTCCTTTATTAGAAGTACTTACTATAATAAACTGTAAACTGACCCATGATTTCAATTCTTTTTTTTTTATAGAAAATCATCTTATCAGAAATTTTTGGAGATTTTTTTTTTTAAAGAGAGAGAGAGAGAGAGAATTTTTTAAATTTATTTTTTAGTTTTCGGTGGACACAACATCTTTGTTTGTATGTGGTGCTAAGGATTGAACCCGGGCCACACGCATGCCAGGCGAGCGCGCTACCGCTTGAGCCACATCCCCAGCCCGATTTCTATTCTTTGTTATAAATGGTTCTCACAAAGTAGAATTCTCCCACCCCACATAACAGCCAGAGGCATGAGTTAGGTCTACCAACATCTCACATGTCTGATACACCAATGTTCTCATTCATTCCTAAAATGGCTTAGAAGATGATGCATGGGGTTCTCCCAGCTCTCCAAAGGAAGCTGCAGGGCAAATTTCAAGGGCATTCAAGAAACTTCATGATCTTGCCTGGCCTCCTCAGCCAACCCTGCTCATCTGGTGTCTTGGCTCTTTGCTTCTAGTATTTATTTATTTTGGAAATGGGGATTGAACTCAGGGGCACTCAACCACTGAGCCACATCCCCAGCCTTTTTGCATTTTATTTAGAGACAGGGTCTATTTGAGTTGCTAAGCACCTTGCCATTGCTGAGGCTGGCGTTGAACTTGCAATCCTCCTGACTCAGCCTCCTGAGCTGCTGGGATTACAGGCATGCACCACAGTGCCTGGCTGCTTCAGAATGTACTGATGGTGTCTGAGGATATATTTCATGGTAGAACTTGTGCTTAGCAAGACCCTAAGTTTGATCCCTAGCACTGAAAAAGTAAATAAATAGAATAAAACTACTGATAGTTCCCTGGAAGAGGCTGAGCTGCAATTTCATTCTCAAAAATGCTTCATAGTTGCCCTAGTTCATTCTAGTTCTCCCTTATCTATTTCTCCAAGCAGGTCATGGATATGTTTGACTCTAGGATCATTCTGTTGTCAGTGTAATTGTAAGTATTGGATGGACAGGGCAGGCCCATCAAACAGATTGAAAATTATTCCAACTTTGGGAATTCTTGGATATCATAATTGAGGGTTTTGATGAGTAGCTATTCCCCAGCCTGATAGTCACTATTCCCCATTTGGGGCATATTTAAAACTAAGTTAGGGGCCGGGGATGTCACTCAGTGGTAGACCACCCGCCTAGCATGCAGGAGGCCCTGGGTTCCATCCCCAGCAATGCAGAAAACAACAACAATAACAAGGTGATGTGCTTGAATTTCTCTGTTATTTACCAGCAGAAGGAGGCCAGATTTAGTAACAACAATTGCCTAACCCTGGATATCTTTGAGAGTGTCTCAATATTCATGGGAAGAATGAAGAAAATCAACAATTTTCCTCACAGGGCTTAGAGGCTTTTACATTATTATTTTTGAATGTCAGATAAAATCTTTGGTGGCTTTATGAGTATTAGCCACAAGAAAGGAGATAAAAAGTAAAACACCTGGTACCACATGGCATACCATAAACAGCTGAAGAACCAGGATTTTATTTTACAGCCTTTCCATGTATTTAGTTGATAAAATATTTCTATAAGACCAGCTTTTATGCTACTTTGACAACATTGATCTTTGTGTGTATAGTTTAAAACAAAGAAAGATTTTAGCCAGATACTCAAGGTGGCTGAAAGCTTTAGAAAAATATAAAGATTTTTATATTTATGATACAAAATTTAAAAAAAAATCTAGGCACTTTTCTCTTGCCCTGGCGTATTCATGTCTTTGATGCCTACATCTGCTTGATGAAACACATGCTAGCTGGCTCTTGAGGTTTTGTGCTCAGCAGATGTGTCTGTACGTGAAACCACTTCCCATTCCCATTTCTGGAAGCTTCCTATTGGCCCTTTATAACCCAGCTTAGACATCACCTCCTACAGGGTTACATTTTGTCTTATGTGCTTGTTGTGTTAGTCAGCTTTCCATTGCTGTGACAAAATACCTGAGAAAATCAACTTAAAGGAGAAAAGACTTATTTTGGCTCACAGTTTCAGAGGCTTCAGTCCATGGTCACTTGGCTTCTTTACTTCTGGAACCTAACAGAGAGTGGTAAGGCAGAACATCATGGCAAGGAGAGTGTGATACAGCAAAGCTGCTTACTTTGTGGTGGCCAGGAGATGGGGGAGGGAGAGAGAGAATGCCCAGAGACAAAATGTGCCCTTCAAAGTTTCAGTAACCTATTTCTTTCAACTGGCCTTACCTCTGGAAGTTTCCACCACCTTCCAACAGCACCACCAGTTGGGGACCAATCCTTCAACACAAGAGTCTTTGGGAGACATTCCAGATTCAAATGATAGCAGTGCTCAGAAGCACTTTGTCCATCATTCACCCCTGGCATTGGCCATGGGAGCTACAATTTGTTGATTTCCACATCCATCTCCCTTACCAAACAGAAAGTCCTGGGAGGGAGGCACCATGGATTAGTCTCCAAGCCCTGATACATAGCTTAGTGTGCCTCTTCAAGAAAGGAACCTAACAGGGAATGGATAAATGATAAGAATGAAAGGATGAATGAGGCACAGGTTAAAACTGGCAATCAGCTGATCTAGGGGAAGATGATCCCAAGCTCACCTGGTTCCCCAGAACACATCTCAACCCAAGAGCACTCCCAGCATCTCTCATGATAATTGCCTTTCAGAGGTAACAGCCACTCTAATCCAGGAAGGCACATGCCTCTTTCCCTATTGCTAAAGAGTGGACAACAATTTAAAATAATAATAATAATAATTGATTTAAATTGATTGAAACAATATCTTTTATACACTTTTTAAGAACTAAAAACTCCGTTGGAATATAAAGAAGTAAAATGAGCAATAATGATAGTACAAAGGCCTGATGAAGAGAGAGAGAGAAGGACATATAATGTTCTTAATGATAAATAGGAAAAATTTTAAACATAAACAGTGAAAATTACAGTTAAAGGCTATTGACAGATACTAAATTTCATCTATCTTAAGCAACTTATTACAACATTTTTAATATAAAGTTACTTGAAATTAAAGAAAGAAAGAAGGAAGGAAGGAAAGAAAGAAAGATAGATTCTAACATACTTCACCAAACAAGCAGGCAGCTATTCAAGCACCAGTGGCTTTCCTCATGAACAAGTCTTCAATCCTGACATGAATAAATAGAGGAAAAAATGGGGTTTCCACAGGGAAGTCACATGGGAAGGAATCGAGGGAGGACCTAGGAAGATAGTTGTTAAAAAAGAACCCTGGCATGCATACCAGAGAGTACCTTGGTATCAAAGATCAAACAGTGGCGGTATTAAAAACCTTACAGCTTCTCTTGGATGTTTTTTAAAACATCCTTTTACGTTTCCACTTCAATGAAAAATAAAATGTACCCAGTGAAAAATCCATTTTGTTTTATTTCCAGAATGAAAATAAAATACCCTGAATGATGTCATGGTGTACCAATGTTGTCCTAACAACAATGACAATCACCACACTGGGACCCTGGAGTCAGGCAGATCTGGGTTGGGATCCTTACTTCATTACTTCCTAGTACCACGCCCTTAATCTCTTTGCACGTCAGCTTTTTCAGCTGTAAGCTAGGGATAATTACAACCAATTGTAAAGGTTTTATAAAGATTAAATGAGATAATAAATGTGCAATGACTGTTAGGTATTCATGTTATAATATTATTACTCTAATATATTTCCAAAATTCTCATATTCAAACACATCAGTGGCCATATATATTCATAAATGGAAAATTGATTTTACATTAGAAGTTACCATGTTGTCTGTGGCCTAAATAAAGGACTGACATGTCCTTCTATTGCATTCCGGGCAGTAACCATAACTTCAATTTTTTTTTCCTTTTTCTTTTTTCTCTTTTGGTACTGGGGATTGAACCCAGGGGTGCTTAACCACTGAGCCACATCTCCAGCCCTTTTCTAAAAAATATTTCATTTATGGACAGGGTCTCACTGAGTTGCTTAGGGCCTTGCTAAGTTGCTGAGGCTGGCTTTGAACTTGTGATCCTCCTGTCAGCCTCCTGAGCCACTGGAATTACAGGTGTGTTCCACTGCACCCTGCCCATTCTTCAATTTTTATATTTCCCACAGTGCTTAGTTCAGTGCAGAGCAAATAGTGGGGGTCTTATAAAATGCTGAGTTGGATATTTGTTGGATTGAATAATGCAAAGATACAGTCCACATGGTAGACATAATCTGTGGCCAACAATCTCCCTATTAATTGAGTTATTAAGATCACTGGATATGACTCTGAGATAAATTATTAATAGCTTTTCTCAGCATCTTTATGGAGGAGAACCTGGAAACCTCATAAAATTGTCATTTTAGGCTGACTTATTACACTGGCTCGCCTGTAAGACACTGTGATGAGTTTTCGAGAGAAAAAAATTCACAGGAAAAATGTAATCTTGGAAGAACAGGAGAATGAGCATATATAATCTTTAAGGACTAAGGTAAAATATAACTTATTTTTCATAATATAAGATTTTATTGTTAAAATCAGACCCAAAAAAAAGTATTAAGAAGGATTGGAGAATGATTGTTGAATGTGTTCAGAACTTCAATGAGGAATGATAAAGTTCTGGAGATGGATGGTGGTGATGGTTGCACAACAATCAGTTCAGTTACAAAATGGTTAAAAGAGTAAGTTTTATGTTACGCATATTCTACGATAGTCAATAAAAAGTAAAAAGATGTTTAAAAGTCATACACTTTCACACCTCTTCCTAGACATTACAAACACATATACATAGTAAAAATGTCAATAAACGTTCTCACTCATTTGTACATACTTCTTTAAAATTCTAATAATCTTGGGAGCTAGGGATGTAGCTCAGTGGTAGAGTGCTTGCCTAGCATGCATAAGGCCCTGTGTTGAATCCCCAGCACCCCCCTGCCAAAAGAAAGAAAGAAAGAAAGAAAAATCCAAAATTCCAATAATCTTAAAGGTGACCTTAAGTAAATTAAGTAAAGAAGTATGGATCATCCATACCAAAAACAAAAAAGGTAACAGGGCTGGAGTTGTGGCTCAGTGGCAGAGTGCTTGCCTCGTATGTGTTATGAACTGGGTTAGATCCTCATAAAAATAAATAAACAAAATAAAGATATTATGTCCCTATAACTAAAAAATAAAAAAGATATTAAAAAAAGGTACCATCTTCCATATTGGCTGACATTGACCCACAGATAACAGGACTCTTCAAAGTCCTGGGTCTTTGAGCTGTATTCTTTCAAATGGGCTCAGTTACTTTGTTTTTTAAATAGAAAATTTCAAAGTCAGTAGAAAAAGCCTGCCTTTTCAGAAAGTGACAAGAAGATAGACAAAGAAATACTTCCAAGAGGAAATCAAGAGCTGAAATCCATAAGTAACATGAAGTAAAAGATATCTAAGGTGCCTTCATTAGTCTAGTCATCTCTGTAGTCCTAGTAAAGTCCAAGGACACAGTAAACAAAGTGTTCTTTGATGCCTTGTGTGTGTGTGTGTGTGTGTGTGTGAATGACTTGTGGAAGACTGGGGCAGGGCAAGTGGGGAGGAAGGAGCCATATTTTTCTTTTAGAATTACTTTGTCCTGTGGTCAGCAGGTAGACAGTGGCTGGGGCATACTGCTGTCTCTGCAGGACACCAAACTCATCCATGTGCACTTGGTGGTCTTAATTCAGTGCAGTAACAAACACCATAGACTTAGATAAAGAAAGAAGTATCCCTGCTGTCTTTTTTATGCCTTTGTTGCTCTTTCCCATTAACCCGATTACCAAAACCAAATTATGAAGTCAATCTTTTTTT
The DNA here is from genome assembly GCF_001458135.2 of Marmota marmota marmota. Taxonomy (NCBI): domain Eukaryota; kingdom Metazoa; phylum Chordata; class Mammalia; order Rodentia; family Sciuridae; genus Marmota; species Marmota marmota. Next base: position 19,578,902 of record NW_026000016.1, on the reverse strand, counting down.
TTTAAATTTGAAAAACAGTGCACATTTATTTCTGCTCCAATAGTGCAATAAGGGACTTACACATCATTTTTCTTAAGGTGTGAATTCCAGTTTCTTTTTTTTATTAGTTGCTCAAAACATTACAATGATCTTGACATATCATACATTTGATTCAAATGGGGTACGTAATCTTATTTTTCCACGTGTACAGATTGCAGGATCACATTGGTCATACAGCCACGTTTATACATAGGGCCATACTAGTGNCTCCCCTCCTATCACCTCTTTCTACCCAATCTACTGTGACACGTTTCTCCCTCTTTTTTCTTCCCCTTCACACCATCTTATATGTAATTTTGCATAACAATGAGGGTCTCCTACCATCTTCCGTGCAATTCCCCTTCTCTCTCCCATTCCCACGCACCTCTGCACCTCTCGTCCCTATTTAATGGTAATCTTCTTTTCATGCTCTTCCTCCTTGCTCTGTTTTGAGTCGCCCCCCTTATATCAAAGAGAGGTCTTTGTTCTGCTAGCATATATTTACTAGTAAATTCAGTATTCTGATGGGGAAGCTAGGTTTTTACAAGTTTGCACATGCAGTTGTGTTTTTACTAATGGAGATAAGTATTCCTTTCTCAACTCTCTGTGAATAGCACAGTACGGCATACCTGGGTAGAATTTCTTCCCAGTAAGGAATTTTTTCCCCTCCTGTTTTATGGAGGCTAAGTTCACATTCAAACCTAGCAAACTCTCTGGTTGTTGATGTCAACTCAGTAGCCCTTTAAGTAGAAAAGATGGCAGGGATCCTGAGGGTGAATCAGCCACGGACACTTTTTCTTATTGTCCTTTTGGGGCTGCAGAAACACTGACCAGCATGACCAAGAGGTGTCCTTTAAACATGCCCCAAATTACAGAGCCTGAAGAGCTTTTAGGGAATTTTCTTATTTTAGTCATCTCTGCATAAAGGGGGAAGAAACAATGGACAGACTATTCTTTAATTTAGGACTTACCTCTGGCCCTTAGAGAAGCCCTGTGCAGATGAAAAGCCATCAAATATTAAGTGAGCTTTTGCTAGGACCCAGAACATGGTCCATCAATGCTCCTATTTCCTTCCCACCCAGCAGAATATGCCAAAAAAAATCAAAATTGAGTCCTATTTTATAAGTCTCATTCCTCAGTATTTGTGTATATGGTATTAAAATAAAGTCAAATTTTAATATTAATCAACTTCAATCCAATTTTTAGAGGTTAATGAAGACATCACTCCACGCTGGGCAATGGGGTCATGAATAAAAGGTTAAAAAATGAGGGCCTGGGGGGTGTGCTGGGGTTGTAGCTCAGCGGTAGAGCATTCGCCTAGCACATTCGAGGCGCTGGATTTGATCCTCAGCACCACATAAAAATAAAGGTTAAAAAAATAAAAATTAAATTTAAAAAAATGAAGGACTCAAAGCTTAAAAGGGAAGTCAGAAAAAAAGCATTAGTAATTATCCAACAAGATAATGTCTGCTATAAAAAGGCATATATATTTTTAAAAAGATACAACAAGCTATGGTAAGACAAGAAGAAATATCTATTTGGATTAGAAGGAGGGAGAATGGACCACTGCTGGGCTGAGTCCAGAAGCATGAGGCAGTTCGTCTTAGTGGTTCATGCCTACTACAGACTTTGGAGCAAAGAGTTTTGGGAAGCAAATAGTTTTGGGTATCAAGCATGACCCAGCTGCTGGCTAGCTTTGTGTCTCTCTGAAACTCACTTTTCACTTAACCACTCTGAGCCTTGATTTCCTTCCTTACTTGTAGAATGGAGATAATTTCCTTAGCTGTCAATTCACGTGTTATTGTATGAGTTACACTAAATAAAGTAACATACATGAATGGCCCTCCTGGTAGCAGGTGCCTGATACATGCAACCAGTATTATCAGTTAATCTAAAAGAGAAGGGTGATGCGGAAGAAAGAGTGATATATACATAGGCATGGAGGCATGAGAGTGTATGTCCTCCTTAGGAAAAAACCTGAGAGCCCCTGTGTGAGTGGAGGGAAATATTTGCAGGGAGAGGTGCAGAGGAGTCTTCCAAAACTGCAGGCTGTAAGCAATGGGGGTCTGTGGACATTAACAGGCCAGGAGGGTATGAGGAAGACACTGTCCCTGCCCCTCTCAGAGTCCCTCAGGCCTTACCTTTTGAATGGCTGACTTGCCTTCCACTGCCTGAGGGTGTGGATTGCCAGCCTCCAAGCAAGTGGAAATGAATTGCTACAGAATTGACATCTTTCCCCCTTTTTGGGTTTCTGATGAAAGTTGGAATATAAGTAACCCTGCTCCCTCTCCACTCAGGTGGGACCACTCTGAAGCATACATTCTATAGTAACTCCAGGAGTCTCCAGCAGGGTTCAGCTCCAGTTACCAAGGTTACTGACTTGATTTCACCCCTTTACTGGCTGGCTTCCCTTCCCTACCTCACTTCCGTGCTTCCCTACTAAAGACCCAATTAATCATCCACACCAGAATCTTTCTCTCAGTGTTTGCTTTTGGAAAAATCCATCTTAAGTCACGTACCATGCCCATATCTATTTAGAAAAATGCTTCTGGAAAAGGACAAATGATGGATTTGTGTAGAGCCTGAAGGCAAACAGTTGGAGGGCTATAGCAATTGTCTAGGAAGGAAGTGATGAGGGCTGGAACTCCCTTGCATTGTAGCAATAGAGTGGGAGGAATGGACACCAGGGACACTGAAGTAGGTTTTCAGTGACTGATGCATGTGAGGGTCTGGGCAGAAAAGATGGCAGAGGGAGAGGAGGCTTTGCTGTCTATGAGACCAGTGGCACCTTCAGGAAAGGCCAGCTCTGAGCTTTTGATTCAGGAGCCCTTGGCTTACAAGTGATAGCTGAGATCATGGGAATGGATGAGGACATTAGGAGAGAGGATCAAAGGAAGAAGAGATATGGCCAGAATCCTCAAGACACTGATATTTAAGGATGGGAATAGTAAAAGGTTCCTTAAGACATAAGAGGCAGGATGGAATCTAGAAAGAGTATGTCTTTGAATCCAAAGAAGAATTTCAGCAAGGAAGGGTAACCACGGAGTCCCAAATGCTGCAGTAAACTCAAATAGGTTCAGGACCAGAAAGGCTAAGGCTGCTGGCATGTTACTAGTGACCTCACCAGTGGCCTCAGCAGAGCCAAGAGGAAGGAGATTAGAATGTAGCAGGCTGACAGGGCTGGGGCTGTAGCTCAGTGGCAGAGTGCTTGCCTTGCACATGTGAGGCACTGGGTTTGATCCCCAGCACCACATAAAAGCAGACAAATAAAATAAAGACATGCTGTCCATCTACAACTACAAAAATTTTTTTTAAAAAAAGAATGTAGCAGACTGAGACATGGAGGGGTGAAGGGAGGATTTGAGAGGGACCATGGATAAAGGGGTGATAAGTCTAAAAGAAAAAACAGTGTTTTTAAAATATTTTTTTAAATTGTAGGTGGACACAATACCTTTATTTATTTATTTTTATGTGGTGCTGAGGATTGAACCTAGCACTTCACATATGCCAGATGAGTGCGCTACTACTGAGCCACAACCTCAGCCCCAAGGACAGTGTTTTCTAAAACATGGGGTAGAACTTAATAAGACAATGGTCTGAGGAAAAATAAACACATGGATAAAGACAAAGATAAAGCACAAAGGGAAGAGCTCATGGAGGAAGATTATAGAGGGCAGCCAGAGTGCAACAACAGTGGCAGAAGGGGTAGGAACTTCTGGTAATAGAGGTGAGGAGGTCAAGAAAGGGGAAACAGGTGAGTTTAGAGACGGAGTACTGTGCAATACACAGGTGCACCTGGAGACAGTAGGGCGGCGTGGGGCTGGCAGGGGACAGTATCATGAGTTAGAGGACGGCTCTGAAGGCAGGGCTACATTATGAACTTGAAGCCTAGAGTGCAACTCTGAACACCAGAAAACTAGGAGGATCTGAGAACCAGGAGAGGGCAGTGTGGAGGCAGGAGCGGGTACCAAATGCCTGCAGCAATGGACTGACAGACTACAAAAGCAGGAGCAGACACACAAGTGACAGTCCCTACTCTGCCAGTGCCCTGCAGCTGTGCCGCCTACTCCCTGAGGTTGTAAGAGTCACTGGGCTTTCCTGAGAATGCTCAAGCCTATGTTTTCCATGGTCTCTGTCAAATAGAAAGCCCAGGGGTGGGGTTAGGACTTGAAGAAGGCTTGCACAGTGGAGCAGCCACTAATTTTGTGTTTATTCGGAGAAGTCAGGGGTGGGGGTAGGATGCGGTCTCACAGTGCCTGGGACCAGTGAGCAGCCTGGGCCCACGTGGCACTGTACAGTCTTCCACCTGAATCACACATTTGTTTTTTCACATCTACACTCTTGGCTCCACCTCCTCTTTAACAATAAACATGTCCATAAAGCTGATTCGTTATGCTTCATTTCTCACTTGTGGGTCCATGTTCCCCACTCTTGTCTACTTGTGGGCTGTTGTCCTTGCTCACTCACCCTCCCTACTGCCTCCTGGCTCAGGACCCCAAGCCCTTGATGCTGGCCATATATTTGAATACCATCAATCAGGGAACTGGAAATGCAACCTTTCTCTGAAGTTAAACTACTTCAGAGTATATTGTTGAAAGAGCAAACTGAAAATGGAAGAAACAGAAAAAACAAGTTTTGCAAATCTGATGTGTGTGAATGGTTTTATCTTTAAATATACTTCATTTTATAATATAAATATATTAAATACCAAAACATGTTAAGAGGTATTATGTATTAGTTGATTGTTTAATGTGTTTAGTTAGGGAAGAATTATATTCAGAATGTGAATTCTTGGTGCACTGTTATCATTTATTTAAACAGTTATCCTAAATCATCATTTTCTTTATAACCTATGACACTTTAAACCTGTTTTTATTGATCTGCAACAACCTTGTTAAATCAAGTCCAAGCCCTTTACTTCTATTCACATTAAAAACAGATATAGGTTCACTGTGACAGAAATAGCATTGGAACTGCTAATGCAAACACTGTAAATAACCAGAATATAATAAAGTAAGGAGAACGTCACTGAGTGCAGGGTTGGAGGACACAAGCCAAATGGGGGCTTGAACTTCTTATAAAAAACATGGGAAGTATTACAGACCACCTGTGACACGCAATTATGAAAATAAAATGCATGTTTTAAAAAGAATTGAAAAACAATGTATTTTGAAAAATAAAAATAAAGCAAACTGCTGTGCCCTTGCTGTACAAGCTGGGCTTCAAATAGTCAGTGGTAGAAAATTATCTTTAATAGAGGAATTCCACTATGTATTATAGAGTCCTCTTAACTAACCATTTTGCAGTTCCTAATAAAACAATGTTTATGGCAAGCATAAGATAATAGTTTGATAGGGAACTTCATATTGGCAGGGACAGGCTGACAGCAACTGAGCCTGAGTTGTAAGAAAGAGAGAATCCAATTCTGTGGGAAAGCAATGGAAATTTGCCAATGAAGTTGATTCCAAAAAGCGGGTTAAAAAGCGAAAACAAAAACAAAACTGACCTTAAGTTTGATCAAGTCCTGTTACGGTTTGGATGTGAAGTGTCCCCCCAAAAAGCTCATGTGTGAGACAACACAAGGTTTACAGGTCAATCTCCTAATGGAGATTAACTGAGTGGTAACTGAAGGCTACTAGGGTGTGGCTGGAGGATTAGGGCATGGGGGACTTGTCTTTGGGGTATATATTTTGTATCTGTTAAGTGGAGTCTCTCTCTGCTTTCTGATCATCATTGAGCCACCTTCCTCTACCACACTCTTCTCTTCTCCCATGATGTTTAGCCTCATCTCAAGCCCCCAGGAATTAAGCCGACTCTCTATGGAGTGAGACCTCTGAAATCATGAGCCTCAAATAAACTTTTCCTCCTCTGAAATTGTTTTTGTCAGGTCTTTTAGTCACAGGAGTGGAAAAGCTGACTAAAGTCCCTAAATATAAAAATTGAACTAGAGGAAATACAGGGAATGGAAGGGCATTTTAAATATCACCACAGAGATTCAATCAGAGAAATCCAAAACGTACAAAATTCTATTGGACCAAAGACCAGGCTGTTCAACAGATAAATGGAAGATCAGAAGAGGAGGGGAGCCAGGCGCATTGGTGCACACCTGTAATCCCAGCAGCTTGGGAGGCTGAGACAGGAGGATCAGGAGTTCAAAGCCAGGCTCAGCAAAAGCCAGGCGCTAAGCAAACTCTGTGAGACACTCTCTAAATAAAATACAAAATAGGGCTGGGGTCATGGCTGAGTGCCTGTTAGTTTAATCCCTGGTACCTCCCCCACCAAAAAAAGAGGAGGGGAAGGTCATGGATAAATACACATCAACCTAACACAATGTACAGACCTTGTTCAGATCCTGATTGGAAGAAACCAAGAGTAAAAGCACATTGATAAGATAATTGTAAAAAAATTTGAACAATGATTATGTATCAAATGATATTAAAGAATTATTGTTAATATGTTTTTAGGTATGATGATAGATTCACGGTTGTGTAGGGGAAAGGGAAAGAAGGTCCTTACGTGCTACAGTACTTACAGACAAAATGATGTGATGTCTAGAATTTGCAGTAGAAGTGAGGCTAGAAGTGAGGGGAACCATTTGTGGAAGGAGAATAGATGATGCAAAACTGATCATATGTTAATAGTAGAAGGATACATGGGGCCCAGTTATCCTATTCTTTCTGTATTTAAATCTCTTAATTGAAAGTCCTTTTTTAACCATCTAAAGTAATGATCAATGCCTTCAAAGGCAGCTCCAAAACCACTTGAGCTTGGTGTGCTTTGTCCGTAGCCTCTTCCCCATGATCCCACCTTACTCATCAAATCAAGCAGCTCCTCTTATTTCCATTGTCCCAGAAAAGAATCTTTGAACCAACTAGTCATTGTCTCTGGCTCTGTGTGCAGTCTACAGCTCCACTGCCTTCCACTTGTCAGATTACTAAAACCACCCTCCCTCCTTAGGTCCAGGAGGTAGATGATAACTTAGTGTTTCAACCCAGAATGTGTCTTTTTTTTAAAAATTGCTTTCTTCTAAGTCTGGATCTGAAGTGTCCCCAAAGGCCCATGTGTTGAAGGCTTGGTCCCCAGAGTGATGCTCTTTGGCGGTAGTAAAGTTTTAGGATGTGGGCCTAGTTGGAAGGTCCTTAGGCCATTGAGGGAGGCCTTTGAAGGAGACTGTGGTATCCTGGTCTCCTCTTTCTGTCTTCATTTCCCCAGCCATGAGGGAGCAGTTTTTCTCTGTCACACATTCCTGCCATGATGTGCTGCATCGCCACAAGTCCAAAAGCAATGGGGCCAACTGATCCAGAAATGGACCTCCAAAATTGTGAGCCATAATAAGTCTTTTCTCTTTATAAACTGATTTGTCTTGGGTATTGGTATAGTGACAGAAAGCTATCACAACTTATCACCAGCTTCTAGTAGCAGCCCACTCTTCACACACCCACACTTCCTTTCTACATTTTCTTCAATGGATCCAACTCTTAGTACCAGGGGCTTCTGCACCCAGCAGTCGTTCACAGATCTCCTTATTCAGGCTTCATCTTCCTAACTATACTGAGGAAACTTGTGATTCTCCTCTATAGCACAGGAATCGAGTTCTAAAATAAACAATTCTTGCTCTAACTGCTTCCTTGCTTCTTTCCTTATGAGGAAGACTCATCTGATTAGTCACAGACAAAGAGAGATGTATGATACTTTGCTTTCTACTTCGTTTTTTAAAAGTCCATACTGGGCCTGCCTCCTATTCTGTTTTGCATTGTTACTGTTGTTCTACCAACAGATGGAATTTTAAAGCAAACATAAGTCCTCCTGCCCCTAGAATTTAAGACTTATTATATAGATGATTACAAAGTAATCTTGCCCCCACAAAATCAAACCTGAACTTGATCAAGCCTAGGTCCAATTGCCAACTTAACATTAGACAGGACAAAGGAATACATTCAACTACAAATACATTACAACCAGCAAAACCCAACTGTAGGGAATGCCACAGGACAAACAACTGGGTTTCTTAAATAATTAAACTGTGATGGCGGGGGTGGGAGGGACTGGAAATAAAAACTACACAATAAAAGAAGGTTAAAAAATATATTAACCAAACACAATGGTGAATCTTGACTCCTGATTCTATATAAACTGCTTTCCCCATAAATTAATCCTTCTTGATTAGAGAAATAAGAAGGCCATGCTGGGTACAGGTTTGAGATGCATTCTGTAAGCTTCTAGAGTCAGGAAATATTGGGCTGCTGAAAACCATTCTAGAGATTTTGGTTATCCCCATTTAACCAGTGAGTTTTGTATCTGTGCACTATTATGTAGAACTGTGGAGGAAAACCAGATAAAAGGATCTGAAGACCTCTAACACAAGCCAAACTTTTCTTCCTCTTCTTATTCCCCAATAACACACCTTTAGAAAAGACCCACTGTTGGTCCTGATTTCAGGTCACCAAAGACTGACATTTCATAAATCACTTGTACAAGATGAACTTAAAACATCTTGTATCTTATACCCATAAAGCTCTTAGAAGCCAGCCTAAAGAGGCTGCCACTAACCAAATGGGAGACTACAAGCATCAGTAAGAGTAATAACCACAATGAATTGATATATGCTAAATAGTCACACATTTATAACAATACTGAAAAGCAAACAAGTTGATCACTGCTAGGGAATGCTAAGAAAATAAATTATTTTGAAATGGGTAAAGAAGTAAAAATATTAAAATACTTATCCTACTTTTATTATAGAACTGTACCACTTTGTAGCCAAATAATAGATGAGGAATATTTTTCCTTGAAGAAGTTGTTCAACTAATATATGAAGGAGGATTGATAGACTTAGATTATCACGACTTTATAACTTCCAAGATACTAACAGATCTAGAATTCATCAACAATAGTACTGGCATCACAGAGAAAATTCAGGTATCGGCACTTCCTGAAACAGGACAGCCTTTATAGTAAGTAATCTTTCTGTCCCCTCAAATCAAATCTGAACTCCATCAAGGCAAGTTCCAACTGCCAATTTATCATTTGAACAGGACAGAGGAATACAGTCAACCAAGTATACCATGGGGATGCAACCAGCAAAACTCAGGCCATGGGGAACTCTACGGACAAACAACTTGGTTTATCAATAAACTGCAAGGCCAGCATGGCCCTGTTATTTCTCTAATCAGGAAGGATTCATTTATGGGGAAAGCAGTTTATATAGAATCAGGAGTCAAGATTCACCATTGTGTTTGGTTAATATATTTTTTGACCTTCTTTTATTGTGTAGTTTTTATTTCCAGTCCCTCCCACCCCCACCACCAGAGATTAATTATTTAAGAAACCCAGTTGTTTGTCCTGTGGCATTCCCTGCAGCTGGGTTTTGCTGGTTATAATGTATTTGTAGTTGAATGTATTCCTTTGTCCTGTCCAATGTTGGAAATGAAAACTACACATTAAAGGAAAAATTTAAAAATTAACCCAAAATAGTGATGTGCCTTGACTCCTAATTCAAATTGTACATATTTTTTAAAGTTATTTATTACGTTTATGGGAAAACTGATCATTTGAATACTGACTAGATATTTGTGATTAAGCAGTTATTTTTTAGGGTGATCATAGCATTATAATTATAGTATATTTTAAAAGAATCCTTTAAATATATATGAAAAATTGAAAAATTATAGATAGAAAGAAATGATATCTTGGATTTGTTTCAAAATATGAGGGGCAGTAATATATGGAAATGGGGACAGGATTTGCCTTGGTTTGAAGCTCGTGGCAGGGGTGAGGGTGGGGTCCATTGTGCCATTGCTACTAACTCTTCATATTAAAACATTTTACAAGAGCATGTAAATTGTATCTTGAAAATGGGAATTATTATTTTATTTTATTCTTACTGGTATAAAAGAGAAAAGCATAAAAATTCCTCCTCACTTCCTTTTCTCATTAGCAACCCCCCACAGAGGGTAAACTGTGCTTTGAATCCTGGAGAATTGTGGCTTCCCTGGCAAACAGGACAGAATTAATAAGCTATTTTCAAAAGCCTTTGTTCAAATAAAGAGCTGATCAGGGCAGTGGGGTTTCTGCACTGGACTGTGGAGGTAGACTCCTGCCTTTGTATTAGAGCTGCTTTCCAACATCAAGGTAAATGATGGGGGCTAGCAATTCTGCTGTTGGCAGAATTAGGGGTATCATGCCTTGAATCACTCTAGCTAGAACACACCCCCATCACTCTTATTGCACTTTATTTTTGTCTATGGTATTTTTCCTTACATGATATATAGTTATTAATGCCTCAATAATATGCCTCCCATCCAGACATGTACTTATCAACACCTCCTATTGTCTCACTCCCAACCAGAATTCTGGTTCCACAAGGGCAGGGACTTTGTTTACTAGAACAATTCCTAGCAGAGGATATCACTAAATAAGTACTTATTGAATGAATGAAGTTAAAATGGCAGGTGTGACCTTTCCACAAAGTTCCTGGGATCATGAGGAAAATGACCTTCCTTGTTCCCAGAAGTCCTGTAAGTATCTAGACCAAACCTTATTATATAATTGGAAAAATACTTACTATATAAAAATGTTTATATTCATTCATTCAGCAGATATTGAACACTTTGTAATGATATAATTACCACTTACCAAGAACTGTATGCCATGATCCTTCACGCTTAGAATGACCTTACAAGGTAGATATTATTTCCTGCCATTTTACAGCTGGGCAGGAGAGGTTCAGGCATATCAAGTGACTTTTCCCAGGGCATATATCCTATTCCTGGCATGGTTGGAATTCAAAAGCAGGCCCATACTTTCCTAAGTCATGCTATGAAACTATTTTAGCCTTAGCCTCAAGCCATTTCATTGCATTGTTCTGCAATTTCCTCCCATCCAGATCAGCAGCATTACTGTCAATCTGAGCACAGAAATTATTTGTGGTTCCTCTGTCACTTTCTCAACAAATTCTTCTGTGAGTCCCACAGGCAGAGCTGGCATCTATCTTCTCCAATCCCAAGGCACTTTGCTAAGGTTGCTGAACAATTATTGCTTGGTGTATTTGTCCACTGAAATCTCTCAAGGACAAGGCTCTGTCTCATCCCTACAATAGTATTTGGCACATAGTGGGAATTTAAGTGATTGCAGAATGAGCAAATGAATCACATTAGGAAACCCTTTTCCAACCTAAGAAGCTGGTGATGGAACAGTTGACCAGTTGGCCCATTTTTCTGGCTTTGCTGAGCCTTCTTATTTCCCTTGTTACTTGAAGGTTTGGGACATTTCTTGCTAACTGTTCCATGTGACAGTGGCTCATTCTCACTAATCGCCTCCTCTAGGTGGTAACTATTCTCAAAGAAAATGTACCTTTTGAATTCAGATCCTGCCTTTACTGTGCTTTGTGTGACTCCATTTCATAGCAGCCACAGGAGCCTATTGTTTCTTTCTGAAGAAATAGTCTGTGAGGCTCAAATTTGGCGCCTCCTAGAGTTAATCCAATTGACTCCTTTAGTACATTGTCATGGGCCTTTAAGAAAGTTCCAGTAATCAACCAAAGGCAAAATTTGTTTTTAAAAATTAATGAGTTACTATATTTTGCCTATCAAATTGGAAAAATTAAAAGCATGATTTTAATCATGCTGTACAAAAAGACTGAAAACAAACTAATAATAGACTTAAAACTAAGTCTGCATCACTTGAAAGTTGAACCAACTGTTCTACTTCTAAGAATGTATTCTAAGCAAATTAATATTTAACTACTTGATGTTCATCACAATGTATTAAAATAGAGAAAAATTAAAATTTTTAATTATCAAAAAGAAATAAAGTTACATTCAAACAAGTATATATCATTCAATCATTAAAAGTTTTTATTGTAGTTCAGTGGTAAAGTCTGTGCTTAGCATGCATAAAGCCCTGCATTCAATTCCCAACACCCGCCCCCCCAAATTGTTGTGTTTTAGGTGAGTATATATTAACATGGAAAGATTGTTCACGATATATTGAAATAGCAGGTAATATATTAAAATAGCAGGTTACATATTAGCATTCATGGTATGAGCCTAGAGTAAATATTTATGTATATATTTCTTCTTCCCAGTAGCATTCTAATTTTTTGCCAGAGTATTTACTCATTCACTCAAGTGCAATTGGTGGCTGGATGACTCCTAAGATTCTTGCAAGGTCTACTCTCAGCTTCACAGAACACACTCAGCTCTCTGGGCCATCCCTCCCAGGATGTGGACCCAAGCCAGTGTGAGGCCATTGTGAGGCCTTCTTCTATAGTAGCAGCATCGGTAAGCAATTCTGGCTATATATGGTTGCAATGTGCTTGTTCTCTGCTTCTTTGCCTTCAGAAGCCCCATTGGGTTCTATCTGCCCTCCACCTGTACCCCCACTACACCCTGTGTAGGCCCCATGAGCTTCCATTTCTCAATCCATTGCCTTCCATACAATCCCCTTTGCTCCAGTTAGGCTGCCTTGCTTTCTGTCTTTAATGGTCTGATAGGCTCCAGTGATAATTCTGAAGAAGTTATATAGGAATACATACGCTTGATTAAAAGTTTCAGAAGAGAAGAAGCAGAATGTTGATAAGTGGTTAAATTTTGTGGAATTAAAGCATTTTTGCTTATTGGTTATTTTCCAATTGTTTTAGTAGTTATATATTACTATATAAGGACTATAGTAACTTTGAGAGTATTTTCCTTCTCATGTTGTTTTTCCAAGACCCTTTCCTCTAGAAGGTATTTTTTTTTAATTTTTTTATTTTTTAAAATATTTTTTTAGTTGTAGTTGGACACAATATCTTTATTTTATTTTTATGTGGTGCTGAGGATCAAACCCAGGGCCCCACACATGCTAGGCGAGTGCTCTACCGCTGAGCCACAACCCCAGCCCCTTAGAGGGTCTTTTAAATGGTCATCTTGGCAAAGAGACACATGCACTTGCAGTGCACACAAGAGAATTTATTAGGGTGTGGGAAGAAATTAGAATTTAATTTATTTATATATCATCTTACGTTAGAAATAGATCTCACATGGACCTTCAGAGATGCACATGTGGCAGGCATATGTCTTAAAAGAAGCATGGTAGAGGGGCTTAACTCATCTACACTCTTTCACCTTGCTTATTGAAGTATAATTACTAAATTTACAGGTGTCTAGTTAACTGGAGAACTTATGGGTATTATCTAGTTTTAATAAAACTAACCCTCATAAATGAGTAAGAGGCTTAAAAAGTTTCCTGGAAAGAAAGTTTGAATTGAAGATAATACTTATTCTGTAAGTGCAGTTAAGCTTCAAGAATATGGCAGAGTGGTCTGGGGGTATAGCTCAGAGGTAGAGTACATAACTTAGCATGCACAAGAACCTGGTTTGATCCCCAACACCCTTCCCCAAAACGGCAGAGCTAATTCTACTCCCAGTATGCACTTTTAGTAATGTAACAAAGGTAAAAACAGTGATGGTCTAATTAGATTTGAGAAGGAGTAACTAAAAAGTCTTGGAAATCATCAAGAAAACTAATTGGGAAATAGATTTACTTCTAGTATGAAGTTAACAGTAACCTTTATCTAAGTGAATACTAGACCTGGAGCTGATAACCAGGGTTGGAATAGCACCATCACAGCTAGCCAGGCATTTAAAAACGAAGCACTTGAAACATAAAAACAAACCCTGACAACATTTAAAGCTATTATTTTGCTAAGAGCCAAGTATATGATGCATGGCATTTTTGGTCGAAAGGTGACGCCAGCTAGCCATTGAGATGATATGATTATGTTAAGATTTGCATTCATATGGATATTGGACTCCTGCTGTTCACCTAGGCCGGCTACGGGACTCCTGGAGAGTTCCCATTGGTTGGGGAAGTACAGTAGGAGGGAGTTCCGGGGGAGGAGCTCTCTCTGCGGGTCCAGGAGGAGGCCTCGTGGGTGGAAAAAATCTGCCCGGGCGGTACCGGACATTGGCGGCAGTTTCAAAAAATAAACTTTGTTCCTGCTTGAGTGGCTCGTGATTTTGTGCCCAGCCAGACTGCGGCATTATTTAAAGTCATTTGATACTTAAACAAGACAAATAAATTTTGAAGAGCAATAAATGGTTAGAAGCCTCTTTCAAGACTTCTTATTGAATAGCTGAAGACTTAATAGGGAAACAGCAAGACATATTTAAATTTTAACCAGCCAGTCATATGTCCTGATTTTCATAATATGCTATTTTATCTAATCTCCTTCACCAAAGAACTAGGGCTGGCCCCAAAATTTCAACTTGTGATTTTTTTTTTTTTTTTTTAGCTAAAGAGAACTTTGCATCAGGCATCAGGCTCACACCTGTAACCCCAGTTACTTGAGAGGCAGAGGCAGCAGGATCACAAGTTCAAGCACAGCCTCTGCAATCTAGTAAGACTCTGTCTCAAAATAAAAAAATAAAAAGGGCTGGGGATGGAGCTCAGTACCCTTGGGTTCAATCTGAAGTAGAAAAAAACAAAATCAACCTCCTAAAACCTCCTAATTTCACATTCTATGAATAAACTTAACACCTTATAATTAATAGCACCATGACATAAAATCTTTTGGTATCTCTCCATCAGCATCCCAAGTAGGCTCACCACCCTCATCCCACAGATTTTCTGTTACCTACTTTCCCACAGTCTCTGATTGTCCATATCCAAGCAGCAGAGCTCCACCTCTGTCCCTCCCTCTTTTTCTCTCCTTCTCTCCCTAGCTGGTTTTCTATAAATAATAATTTGTGTCATAATTTATAACTTTTAGATAATTTTTACTTTTATAATTTTAGGCTTCATACCAGCCCTGGAAAGTAGGTGCTCTTTACACATTAAGGTGCAGAACCTTAGCAATATTAAATGTCAAACATGAAATCTGTAACAAACATGTTAATCTGTATGTGACAAAGCCCAACTCCAAATCCCACACTTTCACAATACTGCACCAGATAGTAGTGTGCCAAGGCTTCCCTGAGAACATCCACTAAAAATATATAAGTTTCTGGATCCTACTTCAAGAGATTCTATTTTAGAGGTCTGGAATGGGGCATGGGTGTCTGGATTTCTAATAAATCCCCTCTTCCAGGTGCTTCTGAAGCAGATGACTGGAAACCACACTTTCAGAAATACTAAGAGACAGCCATCATGCCTTGCATAAGATGGGAGCATATGTGAGCATGAAGCTTTGTATTTAACATCGATCTTCAAGGAATTGCTTCTAAAAACATGGTACTTTCTTATATGGAAGCAGTTAGAAAAGGGATAAGAAGGAAGGAGACAAAGATCCAAACATATTGCATTCCACAGGGAAAACTCTGCCCTTAACTACTGTTTTCCCTTCCCACTAGCCTGCTATCTTGGACACTCATTTTTGGACCTTTTAGGTATCAACCCGGGGGAAATTTTGCATCTGCAAAGGGAACTGAATGTTTGGGTTGTTTCTGGAGGCAAAACAAGGACTAGACTGGGCTCTTCGTTTTCCACACAGAGGTGCAACGAAGGTGAAATGTCTGGCCCAGGTGAGTCACAGGTAAATCAAGATCAGAGTGCAAGATCACCAGACTCCTAGGCCCTGAGTCATGTAGCTTCCCCAGCTCAGAAGTGTGGGAACAGAGCCGGCTTTCCGCAAAGCCATGGGGCTGCTGTATACGGCTGACTCTATAGAAGCCAGAAGTGGCAACTTAAGCAAACTTCCTGCATAGGAGCCCCAGTGCTCTTCCTACCAGGAAAATGCCACATGGTTTAAATTGGATGCTGCGGGCAAGGTAGGTAAATTAAGAAGTAAAATGCATATTGAAATGATCTGAGTATTTAAACAAACCGTTCAGTGGAAGTGTTGCTTAATGGTACAGCATCTGCCTCTCATATGCCAGGCCCAGGGTTCCATCCCCAGCACCACATTCCCTTTGCAAATATGGTATGTTCATTCTGCAACTGGGAGACAAAATGCAATTTCTAAGGGATGCCTGTATCACACTTTTTGGTGGTCTTTAAAAAACCAGACAAATCATAAACAACCTTGCATATTTATATGCATAAACACAAAAGTAGTGGTTGCATTAGTCAGCTTTCTGTCACTGTAACAAAATATCTGATAAAAAGAGGAAAACTTCATTCTGGCTCATGGTTTTTCAGTCTGTGGTCAGTTGGCCCTATTGCTTTTGAGCCAGTGGTGAGGTTGCACAACATGGTGGCAGAACATGACAGAGGAAGCTTCTCATCCTGTGGCAGCTGAGAAAAAAAGAAGGGGAAGGGGATAGATTCTATCTCCTTTGAGAGTACACCCTCAGTGACCTGAGACCTCCCACTAGGATCTACTTCCTCTAAAGGTTCAATCATCTTCCAATAGCACCACTCTGGGGCTTTAACACAAGGGCCTTTGGGAAACATTCCAGATCCAAACTATAGCAGTGGTGAAGCCATCTTTAAATGGACAGTCCTGTGTGTGTAATTGTTATTATTATGAAAGAACACATAGATTGTGGAGTATCATTCATTTTCCTTTATCTTATTTTCTTCTTTACTTGTAAATCCCTGTGTGTTTTTCCATTGTGACTTCTTGTGCTCAGATAACTTTATTCTGCTGTTTTAACATTATACCTCTTGCACATCATAAAATTTCTCAATATTCTTATTCAGTAGTATGGCTTGGATATGGTTTCATTGTATATGTCCCCCCACACCCAAGGGTTCATGTATTGGCAGTTTGGTCCCCAGGGTGATGCTATAGGGAGGTGATGGAGCCCTTAGGAAGTGAGGCCTTGCAGGAGGTTCTGCTCTTCGAAGGTAGTTCTTGTGAAAGGGTTGTTATACAAGGTGCAAGCCTGGACCCTCTTTCTCTCTCTGCTCTTGGTTTGAGATATACTGCTTTCTCCAATATGTACTCTTGTCCCTGCTATCTGCATCATCACAGCAATGCATCCAAGTGCTGGCCCTTGCTGAACCTGTGCAATGTTATTTGGGACTTTGAACCTCTAAAACTGTGAGCTAAAATAAACCTCTTTCTTACAGAGTTACTCTATCTCAGGTATTTTGTTATTGTAACAAAAAGTTGACTAATACATTCAGCATTCAGAACAATAGTCCCATGACACATATTTTGTATAGTTGAGAATTCTAAAGACCAAGGGAGAAATTGCTTCTACCTTACATTATCACTTTGCATCTAGTCTTCTATAGATTGAATTAATTCAACTCCTTGAGCTATTCTATAAATGGTAACAATGCTGGGTGAACAAATTTAAATTTCCACACAAATTATCATAATCTCAAGTGAGATTTGGAATTGGTAGTCATAAAGAATCAATTATTACAATGTTGAGATATGTTCCTAATATCCCCCAGTTTTCTAATATTTATTTTTTAGTTATAGGGGGACACAATATTTTTATTTTATATTTATGTGGTGTTTGGTGCTGAGGATCGAACCCAGTGGTTCACACTTGCCAGGTAAGCGATCTACCTCTGAGCCACAACCCCAGCCCCTATCCCTAGTTTTTCTAGTGTTTTGAACATCAAGGGGTGCTGTATTTTGTCAAATGTTTACTCTGCATCTATTGAGATGAACATATAATTTTTATTTAAGTCTATTGATGTAATGAATTACACATATTGATTTCCATATGTTGAATCAACCTCGCATCCCTGGAATGAACCCCAATTGATCATGGTGTAGTATCATTTTCATATGTTTTTGTATTTGATTTGTCAGAATTTTATTGAGAATTTTTGCTTCTATGTTCATTAGAGATATTGATCTGAAGTTTTCTTTCTTTGATGTGTCTTTGTCTGGTTTTGGAATCAGGGTGATAATGGCCTCATAGAATGTCTTTGAAAGTGTTCCCTCTTTTTCTATTTCATGAAATAGTTTGAGGAATATTGGTCTTAGTTCTTCTTTAAAGGTCTTGTAGAACTCAGCTGTGTATCCATCCGGTCCTGGGCTTTTCTTGGTTGGTAGGCTTCTAATGGTGTCCTCTATTTCCTTGCTTGAATTGATCTGTTTAAAATGTGTATATCACCCTGATTTATTTTGGCCACATCATATGCCTCTAGAAATTTGTCAATGTCTTTGATATCTTCTATTTTATTGGAGTAAAAATTTTCAAATTAATTTCTAATTATTTTCTGTATTTCTATAGTGTTCCATCATGATATTTCCTTTTTCATTACAGATGTTAGTAATTTGAGTTTTCTCTCTCCTTCTCTTCATTAGCATGGCTAATGGTTTCTCAATTTTATTTATTTTTTCAAATAATCAACTTTTTGTTTTGTCAATTTTTTCAATTGTTTCTTTTGTTTCAACACTATAAAAGCTATCTATGCTAAACCCCGGGCCAACATCATTCTAAATAGAGAAAAATTAAAAGCATTTCCTCTAAAAACTGGAATAAGAGAGGGATGCTCTCTTTAGCCATTTCTATTAAACATAGTCATGGAAATTTTAGCCAAAGCAATTAGATGAAAGAAATTAAAGGGATACGAATAGGAAAAGAAGAACTCAAATTATCACAATTGGCAGACGATATGATTCTATACCTAGAAAGCCCCAAAAATTCCACCAGAAATCCTCTAGAACTAATAAGTGAATTCAGAAAAGTAGCAGGATATAAAATCAACACCCATAAATCAAAGGCATTTCTGTACATCAGCGACAAATCCTCTGAAAGAGAAACTAGGAAAACTACCCCATTAAGAATAGCCTCGGCAGCCCTTGGGCACCTTGGGGACACTGGGCTTGGCTACCTTCTTCAACTTCTTGCTCCCAACTGCTGCCTTCTTGGCCTTGCTGCTGCTGCTGTTGCTGCCCTTGTCCTCAGTGGCAGCGGCCTTCGGGGCGCGTGCTTCTCGCCTGCAGTGCCCTTGGTGGGTCAGGGGTCCGCGTGGCGCTGGGCTGCCGGCTTCTTGGGTTTGTGCAGGGCAGGCTAGGAAAAGAGGCGCACCATTAGCTGGCCGCCAGCTTTTGGCGATAGAGCTTGAAGGAGCCGGTGGCGCCTGTGCCCTTGACCTGCAGTAGCAAGTCATTCTGCACCAGTGTGCACCAAGTACTTGAGAAGTGTGTCTCGAGCCCGATGCCAGTCCAGCCCAGATGGGAGGAGGAAGCCCGGCGCCAGCCCAGCCCAGTGGTAGGGGGAAGCCTGGCGCCACGCCCAGACCAGAGGAGGAAGCCCGGACCCGCCCTGCCTGCTAGTCCAGAGGAAGCCCATCAACCCTTAAAACCCATCAAAGGGGGTGTGGCTACCAGCACGGTTCTGCGGCTGATCCAGGTACCCGGTTTCCAACTCCCCCACCCTTAGCTTCAATAACTCAAAATATTTCCCACAAGCTTTTGGGGGTTGTTGCTATCAACGCAAAACAACAACTGTACAGGCACCTGGTTTCTACCTCAGAGACTAGAGTAGGGAAGATACAGGTGGAAGCTCATGTCCTTTCACACTGGCTATACCCACCACCCTGAAAACAGAGGCTCAAGCTAGGAATAGACAACGCCACCTACTGGAAGCAAGGAAAACAGTGTTCTGAGAGACCTTTTTTTTTCTCTTTCTCTCTTTTCTTCTCTCTTTTCCACAACTTCAACATATGTGAAACCAAGAACTGTGCATGAACAACCGAATCACCAAAGTAATATAATATAGAGGAATTGCATATACTCCACTTCCCCCCATTTTTTTCTTTATTTCTATCTTACTTTCCTTTTCCTTCTCTCTTATTTCTCTTTTCTTCCTTGTTATTTTTTTCTTTTCTTCATTCGTATTCCCTCTATTCCACTTTCAATCTCCTAACTTTTGCTATCTATACATAGGGTAACTATCTAAATACAGATAGGAGGTTGAGTCTATACATTCTTCCATAAATTACCAGTCTATTGGTTAGAGTTCTCCAAAGGTGCTAAGTTAGTTTAAACTCATACCCTCACTCCTTTCCCTCTAAGTATAACATCCTTCGTCTGAAATTAAGTTTTCTATATGCCACCAGATATGGTATGCCTTTTATGAAACTAATGACTATATTCTTAAACAATAATTAAAACCAATATCTATAAACTTAGAATCTAACTATAAATGTATTAATAATGAAAACTTGTGCTTAGATGATGTACTGTTGATATTGGGAACTGTTAACATTGTCTTTCTCCACAAAAGAGGGATTTTGGAGCTTTACAAGAACAATACAAATGCATAAGGGGAAAACCATTAACACAACAGTTTCACAAAGCTAGAAAGAATCATGAGCAGTATGAAAAGACAAGGAAAGAAAGGACCACAAACAATACAGGTCAATTCAACATTAGATGAGGTAATATCTGCAGCTGATGGAATGTCAGACAAAGAGTTCAGGATATACATGCTTCAGATGATCTGGAGTCTCAAGGAAGACATTGTACAGCAAATTCAGACAATGAAAGATCACCTTGACAATGAATTACATAAACAAATCCAAGAAGCAAAAGATCAACTCTATAGGGAGATAGAGGATATAAAAAACAAACAAACAGAAATCCTGGAAATGCAGGAAACAATAAACCAAATTAAAAACTCAAATGAGAGTATTACCAGCAGAGTAGAACACTTAGAAGATAGAACTTCAGACAACGAAGACAAAGTTTTCCAACTTGAAAAGAACATAGACAGCTCAGCAAGAATGTTAAGAAATCATGAGCAGAACATCCAAGAATTATGGGATAACATAAAGAATCCAAACTTAAGAGTTATTGGGATACAAGAGGGTATAGAGGTGCAAACCAAGGGAATGAGCAATCTATTCAATGAAATAATACTAGAAAACTTCCCAGACTTAAAGAATGAAAAAGAAATCCAAATACTAGAAGCCTACAGGACATCAAATGTACAAAATCAGAAGAGATCCACACCAAGACACATAATAATGAAGATGCTCAACATACAGAATAAGGAGAGAATCTTAAAAGCCACAAGAGAGAGGAAGCAGATTACATTTAGGGGTAAACCAATCAGGATAACTGCTGATCTTTCAACATAGACTCTGAAAGCTAGAAGATCCTGGAACAACATATTTCAAATGCTGAAAGAAAAAGGGTTCCAACCAAGAATCATGTATCCAGCAAAATTAAGTTTCAGGTTTGAAGATGAAATAAAAATCTTCCACGATAAACAAAAGTTAAAAGAATTTGCAGCTAGAAAACCAGCTCTTCAAAACATCCTTGGCAAAATATTACAGGAAGAGGAAATGAAAAATAACAATGAAAACCAATAGCGAGAGGTAGTACTGTAAAGGAAAAACTAATCATAGAGGAAAAACAAATCATGTTAAGTAACATACATAATCAAATAAGGCTGGAAATACAAACCATATCTCAATAGTAACCCTAAACGTTAATGGCTTAAATGCACCAATCAAAAGACATAGGCTAGTAGAATGGATTAAAAAAAAAAAAGATCCAACAATATCTGCCTACAGGAGACTCATCTGATAGGAAAAGACATACACAGACTGAAGGTGAAAGGTTGGGAAAAAAATCATACCACTCATATGGACCCCGGAAGCAAGCAGGGGTGTCCATACTTCTATCAAATAAAATAGACTTCAAGCCAAAGTTAATCAAAAGGGATAAACAAGGGCACTACATAGTGCTCAAGGGAACCATACAACAACAAGAATTGACGATCATTAATATATATGCCCCAAACAATGGTGCAGCTA
>NW_026000016.1:19544552-19555165 GCF_001458135.2 Marmota marmota marmota | reverse complement strand
AAGAACTCAAATTATCATGATTGGCAGACAATATGATTCTATACCTAGAAGGTCCAAAAAATTCCACCAAAATCTTCTATAACTAACAAGTAAATTCAGAAAAGTAGCAGGATATAAAATCAACACCCATAAATCAAAGGCATTTCTGTACATCAGTGACAAATCCTCTGAAAGAGAAACTAGGAAAACTACCCCATTGAGAATAGCCTCAAAAAAAAAAATTAAATGCTTGGGAATCAATTTAATGAAAGAGGTGAAAGACCTCTACAATGAAAACTACAGAACACTAAAGTAAGAAATTAAAGAAGACCTTAGAAGATGGAAAGATCTTCCTTGTTCTTGGATAGGCAGAATTAATATTGTCAAAATAACCATATTACCAAAAGCACTATACAGATTCAATGCAACTTCAATCAAAATCCCAATGACAGTTCTCATAAAAATAGAAAAAGCAATCATGAAAATTACTTAGAAAAATAAGAGACCCAGAATACATAAAGCAATCCTTAGCAAGAAGAGTGAAGCAGGTGGCATCACTATACCAGACCTGAAACCATACTACAGAGCAATAGTAACAAAAACAGCATGGTATTGGCACCAAAACAGACTTGTTGACCAATGGTACCAGAACAGAGGACATAGAGACAAACCCACATAATTACAGTTATCTCATATTAGACGAAAGCACCAAAAACATATATTGGAGAAAGGATAACCTCCTTCAACAAATGGTGCTGGGAAAACTGGAAACCCATACACAACAAAATGAAAATAAGCCCTTATCACTCATCATGCACAAAACTCAACTCAAAATGGATAAAGACCTAGGAATTAAACCAGAGACCCAACGCCTAATAGAAGAAAAAGTAAGCCCAAATCTTCATCATGTCAGATTAGGCCCCAACTTCCTTAATAAGATTCCTATAGCACAAGAAATAAAACCAAGAATCAATAAATGGGATGGATTCAAACTAAAAAGCTTCTTCTCAGCAAAAGAAACAATCAGTGAGGTGAGTAGAGAACCTACAGAATGGGAGCAAATCTTTATCACAAACACATCAGATAGAGCACTAATCTCTAGGATATATAAAGCACTCAAAAATCTTAACACCAAAAAAATAAATAACCCAATTAATATATGGGCCAAGGAACTGAACAGACACTTCTCAGAAGAGGATACACAATCAATCAACAAATACATGAAAAATGTTCAACACCTCTAGCAATTAGAGAAATGCAAAAAAAAACTACTCTAAGATTTCATCTCATTCCAGTCAGAATGGCAGCTATTAAGAATACAAACAACAATAAATGTTGGAGAGGATGTGGGGAGAAAAGCACATTCACACATTGTTGGTGGGACTGCAAATAGGTGTAGCCAATAGGAAAGCAATATGGAGAATCCTTGGAAAACTTGGAATGGAACCACCATTTGACCCAGCTATCCCACTCCTTAGTTTACACTCAAAGGACTTAAAAAAAACAGCATAGGACAGGGACACACCCACATCAATGTTTACAGCAGCACAATTCACAATAGCTAAACTGTGGAACTAACCCAGATGCCTTCAGTAGATAAATGAATAGGGAAACTTTGGTATATATAACAATGGAATGTTACTCAGCATTAAAAGCGAATAAAATCATGGCATTTGCAGATAATGGATGGAGTTAGAGAATAAAATGCTAAGTGAAGTAAGCCAATCCCAAAAAACCAAAGGCCAAATGTTTTCTTTGATATGAGGATGCTGACCCATAATGTTGATGGTGGAGGGAGCATGGGAGGAATGGAGGAACTTTAGATAGGACAAAGGGGAGGGAGGGGAAAAGAGGGGGCATGGGGGTAGGAAAGACGGTGGAATGAGTTAGACATCATTACCCTAAGTACATGTATGAAGACATGAATGGTGTGAAAATACTTTGTGTACAACCAGTGACTTGAAAAATTGTGCTCTATATATGTAATATGAAATGAATTACATTCTGCCGTCATATAAAACAAATCAGAATAAATAATTTAATAAAAAAAGAATCAATTATTAATAGTGATTTCAATAAGTCACCTTTCACATTCAGATTACTGAAGTGTTTATTGTTCTTTAAAAAGAAGCCTTCATCACACTGATACTCATTTTCAATTTGTGGTCATTCTGCCCTCTCTCAAGATCTTTATATGCCAAACCTTGGCTCATTATAGTTATTATTAATTTTCTCAGTTTAGTTAATTAAAAGGTAACATATTTATTATAGAAAATTAACAATAATCTATTTTAATGTTAAACTGTTTTAAGATTAGTTTTTAAGTAATTAGTAGTATGTCATTCCATAAGTCTGGACATGTTTAATTTAACATTATTATGATCATCCAGGTGAGCAGGGCACACCTATGATCCCAGCTACTCATAAGTCTGAGGCAAGACAATTGCAAGTTTGAGGCCAGCCTGTTGGTGAGTCCCTGTCTCAAAATGAAAAATGTAAAAAGAGTTAGGGATGAAGCTCAGTGGATTCCATTCCCAGTACTAAAAAACAATTTTTGTTATGATCATCTTTAGAAAACAAAATATGTTGAAATAATCATGTCACAGGCATTGATATCAGATAAAAGAATTACAAAATAAAATGCAAAATTAATTAGGACAAGCCATTTTCAAACTATCTTTTCAATTAGAAATTAAGGTTTTAAAACATTTAATTTTCATCTATCACCATCATTGCTATATACTCCTTGTAATTAATTGAATTTGAATCTGGATCCATTGCAGCAGACAACATTTCTTCCATTTCTTCTTGGGAGAAAGGCTCACCTGAAAGAGACAAGAAGGGAAATTTATTCACAATTGTCTTATTTCTTTTTCTCTCTACTAGCCAGTTTAATTTTGCCATGGAGTAACCCCACCCCATGTCACAGTTATTTTCCCTGGAGCCACATCAGTACATCATGACAGTCCAGAGGTTCGAAAGCATGCTATTATCCACCCAAGTAAACCTCCCAAGTAAACCACACAATTGCACTGTGTCTGTATACATTGCTGTTCCTGATTTCCCTATTTCAGTCAGTAGTATTACCTTAACACCCATCACCCAGGTCAAAATCTTTTTATTTTTTACTTAGTTCCCATCTTGGTCCCCTGTCTTTTGTTATTCATCATGACCCATGGATCCTGCTGTAGATAGGCCTACTGCATTGCACCTATTCCTTCTTTCTATTCCCATTGTCAAGTCAGGCACTTATCTGGGGACCTTCAAAATACCAAAATAGTTCTCTAACTGATCTTCCTAGTCTAACCTCTTTCTCACTTATTTAACAAACCTACCAGCACCAGAATAACTTTCCCACAATGGCTCTTGCACTATATGACTCATCTCCTCAAAACCCCAGAACACTTCTGCAATTTCCCACAGGATAAATCCCAAACTTCTAAACCCAGACCTCTATGATTTAGTCCCAGCCAATCAATCTAAATTAATCTCCTATTGTTTTCCAACAAGACCCTTTGGGTCAGCGCAGCCTGTCCTTTCTCAGGCTTACAAATGTCACGTGCATTCTTGCCTCCCAGTTTTTGCTCCATATTTTGCTGATAATGTTTCCCTCTCATCAGCCTTCATCTATTTTTATTCAATTACTCATTCATTCATTAATTCATAGTTAATTTTTTATAATTAATTTGAGACCTACTATATGTGAGGGTACTATAATGCATAAGATTTTATCCCTGGCCTCAACAACTCATCCATGTAAATTCTACCTTCTCAAGGAACTTATTTTCTCTTTAAATCTTCTCAAGCCAAGTTTTCTAGACTGTTCTAGACTGTATTGATCTTCTGATATTTTCCTACTATCTTATATTGTGACTTAATAAGTTAGCTTTGTTTCCCCAATAAGATTGTAATATCCTTGAGAATCATACTAATATCCTTTTAGTATCATTACCCCTCACTGCACTTAATAATACTGAACATATAATAGACACAGGATATTATTTAAATTGAACTGTTTTGGCCATTCTGACTAAATTCATGTTGCCTAATATAATGTAGGATTTACTTCCTTTAATCCTTAGGATTAAGAGGCTAATGCTTTGAAAGTCACAACATTCTCATCAAAGTTAATCCCTAAGATGATTTTAGCAATGTCATAGGAGTTCTTGAATGGCAGCTGTGATTTTCATGTTATTCTTACTCTTACTTCCTGTATTCTTACCTAATGGTGGATCAAGTCAAAATGGTCAAACCAGTTGTGCATGTAGACAGTGTCTTAGTCTTCCCTACTCAAAATTACTCCTACTTTTGATCTTGTCTCAAGTGATTAATGACTCTGAATCATTCAGGACTTATCTGTGAACCAGTGAACTGAACAAAGGAGACAAAACTCTTAGCTTTATGTGGGAGCAGGGGAGGCAAGCAATATGACAATCGTTTCCAGAGACTGTCTATCAGGCTGTTGACATTCATGGAAAACCAATTTACACACTGGCAGAGAGACATTCTAAACAAATTATTTTTTGTGTATATGTGTGTAGTCTATGTTCAAAGCCCATTATTACAATCCCTTTATTTTATTTTTAGGTGGTGCTAAGGATCGAACCTAGCACCCTGCTGTTGCTAGGTGAGCTATCTACTGCTGAGCCACAACCCCAGCCTCTAGAAAAGCTCTTGAAAAAAGAATTTTTATATACTCCAATTCAAATCTTCTATCAGTAAAGGCACTGATTTATAGTGACAGACAGTTAAATTTTCCAGGTGACATACCTTTTATTCTCAAAATACTGAGTGAAGTGATTACAATTTATAGAGGTTATACAAAATCCTCTGATGCAACATCCATCTCACCTTACCTTACCTTTGTTCTCTTAACACCCAATAAAATAAAATAAAAACCATTCCAAAAATCAAAATAAAGGGAATAGTAAACTCTTTCTAACCAGAATGACTGATTTTAAAGTATCCCCTATAACTTTTGCATAACTGTTAAAAATTATTAATCCCTTACATAAATCATGTTATAAGTAATAAAACAATCTTACCTTCTTCAGTCATATATTTGATGAGTTCTTCCTTAGTAAGAAACCCACGTTTAGCAGAATCTAAAACCTAGGGGAAATGGTAGACTTTATATGTATGAATAAGTTCTACATGACAAAATTTTCATATTTATATATGAATAATCTAGAGCTTACACACCTCAAAAGCTCGAAGAAGGACATCTTCTGGAATTGGTCTATATCTATAATTATGCCATAAAATGAGTTAATGCCAGATTGTTTGTCTCATCTCTACATAATAAATTACCACATGAAACAAAATGAAAGTTGCTAACATACTGGGATAATAAAACTTCCCTCACTGAAACCTTCTTGGATTTCTGGGTATGAAAGTGTCCAGTACTTTACCCTGACAGGAAATACTTAGCTCAAAATCACTGACATGTCTGGTGTTATCTATCAGTTTGTTTGTTTGTTTAATCATTATGGAATTCAATTTCCCTAGAAACAAAACTTCTACAAATCAACCAACTTTGTAAGTTTTACATTATGTTAAATTTTGCTAAAAATAATCAGGATTAATTCTTATTTATGATCGATTATTCAAAACAGAAGATAATTAGAATATCAATTTATGATTTTTATAGCTTCTTTGCCCTTTGTTTATACTTTGCTTCAAATAATATTATGGTGGTTGATATTTCTAAGCACAAACAAACTGTTCATTCAGAATTATACTGAAAGGTTAGAAGGAAGCTACCCTGAGATACTTTGGTTGAGAAAAATATAAAACAGCCACGTATTCTGAAATTAATGTAATTCTAATCATTACCTTGCCTTAAAATTGTTTTTACTTTCTTACCTTCTTTCCAGAAGTACTTTGGTCATCACTGGAAGAAATTTTTCATATCGAATATATCCAGTGGGTTCTTCTTCTTCTACCTAGCATGCAGTAACAATATAGATATTTATTTCTTCTTCTACTAACATGCAGTAACAATATAAACATTTATTAATTCAACAAATGTATTGAGCAACTACTCTTGCCCAAGTGCTAGGGTTTTGGATATGATGAGACTTCACAATTTACTGTTTGAGCAAAAAATAAGAAATCTTATATATATAAGAGCTAGTATTCTATTAGGGGAGACATATATTAATCAAAAAACCCACATGATGAGTGCCTAATTATAAATACATTAAAGCACAATGATGTAAAGCAACTCAGGTCTATAGGAACATATAAGAAAGGAAATTTTCTAGACCAGGGAATCAGGGAAGTCATTCATGAGAATTCAAAGACAGCAGGAAAGAAACGCCATGCAAAAAAAACAAAAAAAAAAACTGGAGGCTCTGGGACTCTTGTGACTCTTGTGGTGATGCATCAGAAGCCATAAGGCTGAGCACAGGGAGCACCAAGGAGGATGTTTCAAGGTGAGGCTGGTAAGAGATACAGGGATCAGACCTTGCAGTGCCTTATCATTCAGGAATGTCCTAGGAACAATGAAAAATCACTGAAGTCCTCATAGATGTGTTCTGAAAGATCACACTGGTTATAGGTGAGGTGGCTTCTTTAGTTGATTTAAGCAGATACAATGAAGGTTGAGATTAGAGTGGTGGCCATGCAGAGGGAAGTGGATGGTTACAAGAAATGCAAGAAATAAAAGTGATAGGCCTGGTGCTGCACCCATATGGCTAAGGATAAGAAAAAGAGAGGAGTCCAGAATGAATCCCTGGATTCTGGCCTGCACAAGTGGGATAAAGTGTTGCCTTTCCCTGAGACAAGGAATGGAATAAGGGACCAGATTAGGGGCCAATAATTACCTCAAGAACACAATCACATCTCAAATCATTATATTTACTAGATCCCTACATGATTAACAGAACTAAATTATGAGAATACTATTCTTGAGAAAGAATTTTTGGGTACCAAGCATGATTAGATGAGAAGGAAACAGATCCCTGCTCATGGATTCAACTCTGATGGAGTGGCTAAACAAAGCACTGAGTGACTTTAACTTTCATGTCAGGCTATTTATGAGGAGCTATAAATTTTCCACTCCCTTTCAAAAATCCTATTAAAAGGCTCATAGACCCCACATCAGCAGATGAGACTTTTCACAATTTACTGTTTGAGCAAAAAATAAGAAATCTATATGTTGATGCTAAGTAGAACACACTGTCATTCAAATGACAACTATTTTTTAAATTTTTATACTAGATTTGCACCTAGTGTGAGTAAAGCCCTCAGACTCCACTATCAGTAAAAATTTAACCCATCTAATGACAATGTTTCAGAATTTCTCAGTCCATCAATACATAAATAATTATCTTCAGCTGCCTATAGGACCAAGGTGAGCATTGTGTAAATTAGTGTTCATATGGCTCTGATGTGCTTGAGTAGCACTCTGCAACTCCCAGCCACAGGAGCTTCTTAAAGACAAAATGTCAATCTCATGGGATTACCTACAGAGCAATAATCTTAAAATTATAATGTTGAGCTTCTAACCAGAATTTTGCTCCAAAAGCTAGAGCAATGACGTCCCTCCTTTCCCCCCAACCCCTAAGAAACCACTGTGTAGCAGGGAATCTCAACCTTCACAAAACTAAAACTCTTATTTATCTTTGTCATTTTACAAAATATTTTTACTTTTTCTATAACTCTGTCTCAATCATGTGAGAACTCACAAAAGACACATAATATATCTTTATATTGCTTCCCTGGGTTCTCTCACAACAAGCCCTCAGTGATTTGAACACAAAAGTGAAACTTCTGCATGTCATTCTTGCCTAATAGATTTTTTTGGAGCCAAAATTAATTAAAAATATTAACTTAAAAGAAGATCTGCAATTAATCTGAGTAGCACAGAAGCATACATTTCATTTAGCTTTTATAAAAAGAGGGACAATGAAGCTGGGTAGGATGGTGCACACTTGTAATTCCAGCAACTTGGGAGGCTGAGGCAGGAAGATCGCAAGTTCAAGGCTAACCTGGGCAATTTAGCAAGACCACGTCTCAAAATAAAAACTAAAAAGGACTGGGGATATAGTTCATTGGTAAATCATTCCTGGGTTCAATCCCTAGTACCATACAAAGAAAAGAAAAAAATAAAAGAGGGACAATGAATATAAACAGAGGGCTTCTGGTTAAAGAGTAGGAAGAAAATGCTAAGTCCCTGGGCAGATATTAAAAAATCTTTCTATGACCCAACACTGTCCTCTAGAGGCCATATCTAATCTGTTCTTTTATACAAAAATGTATAAGCAATGACATTTAAAAACAATATATTTTATACGACTATTCTAAACACAACATTCATGAAATGTTTAATATGTACCAGACACTGTTTTATATTATAAATTTCCTACTTAAATAACCTTTTTATTATTAGAAGAGTTTTAGTTTTAGGTTTACAGAAAAGCTACAAAGATAATACAAAGAATTCTCATATATACCTCACTCAGTTTTCTCTGTTGTTTTTCTTTTTTTTAAAATTTTTTAGTTGTAGTTGGACACAATACCTTTATTTTATTTATTTATTTTTATGTGGTGCTGAGGATTTAACACAGCACATTGCATGTGCTAGGCGAGTGCTCTACCACTGAGCCACAACCTGAGCCTTTTTTATTTTTCCAAGCTTTATTGAAGTAAGATTGACATATTAAAATTGTATATATTTATACAATTTTAATATTTTAACAGTGTGATGCTTTGATAGACGGTGAAATTATCACCACAATTAAGTTAACATATCTATCACTTAATTATCTTTTTGTATGAAATGAAAAAAGATATATTCTTAGTAGATTTTAAGTATATACTATTATTAACTATAGACATCATGCTGTGCATTAGATCTCCAGAAATTACTCCTAACTGAAAGTTTGTACATTTTGACCAATCCCTGCCCCTGATAATCTCCCTTCTACTCAGTTTCTGAGTTCACCTTTTTTTAGATTCCACATATAAAGGACACACCAATATTTACTTTTCTGTGTCTAGATTATTTCACTTAGCAAAATTTCCTCTAGGTTCACCCATATTGTCCAAAAGGACAGGATTTTCTTTTTTTTAAGGCTGAATAATATTTCATTACATACACACACACACACACACACACACACATCCCACATTTTCTATGTACTTTCATCCACTGACATAAGTTGTTTCCATATGTTGGCTATTGTGAATAATGGTGCATTGAGCATGGTGATGCAGATAACTTTTTTAAATTCTAATTTCATTTTCTCCAGAATATACATAACCATTACACACACAGAGACACACACACACACAGAGACACACACACACACAGAAGTGGGTATCATGGCAATTCTATTTTTAATTTTTTGAGGAAAATTAAATAAGTGTTTCATAACAGCTAGATCA
Organism: Marmota marmota marmota; assembly: GCF_001458135.2. NCBI lineage: Eukaryota > Metazoa > Chordata > Mammalia > Rodentia > Sciuridae > Marmota > Marmota marmota. The sequence goes on along the minus strand of NW_026000016.1, from coordinate 19,545,793 downwards.
ATTCACATCAATAATTTAGAAGGGTTCCTTTTTCTCTGCATCCTCACCAATTCTTAGTATCATTTGACTCACTCTAACAAGTTTGAAATGATATCTCATTATGGTTTGGATTTGCATTTCCCTGATGATAGTGATGTTGAAAACTTTTTCATATACCTGTTGGCCATATGTATATCTTCTCTAGAAAAATGTCCATTTGGGTCTTTTGCCTATTTTTTAATTGGGTTATTTGATTTTGTTTCTTACTGAGTTGCATGAGTTCCTTATCTATCTTAGATGAGATACATGTGCATATGTGTGTGTGTGTGTGTGTGTGTGTGTATGTAATGAAATATTATTCAGCCTTAAAGAAGAAAATCCTGTCCTTTTGGACAATATGGGTGAACCTGGAGGAAATTTTGCTAAGTGAAATAATCCAAACACAGAAAAGTAAATACTGCATGTTCTCCTTTACATGTGGAATCTAAAAAGGTGAACTCAGAAACTGAGTAGATACATGATTTGCCAGTATTTTCCCTCACCCTGTTGATTGTCTTTTCATTTGGTGATTGTTTCCTTTTCATGTATCTTGATTTTTTCTAACACCATTTATTGAAGGTCTGACCTATCCCGATTGTGTATTCTTGGAGCTCTTGTGAAAATTAGTTGACCATATATGAACAGATTTATTTCTGGGATATCTATTCTGTCCTAATGGTCTATATTTCTGTTTTTCTACCACACTTCTTTTATTACTATTGCTTTTTAATATAACTTGTAATGATTCCTCTATTGTTAACTCTTATGTCATTATGGTATGATCACTATGAACCAATATTCAATATACATTATTATTCACTAAATTTCAAACTTCTTTTGGATTTCATTGTTTTTTTCTGAAATGCATTTTAAAATATGTCATATTCCTCTATTATAAAAGAGAAGCAAAATGAATAGGATGGAATACTATTTCTAGGAATCTGGAAACAGGTAGAGAGTGGAGAGGATAGGAGGTGGTTCTATTATCTCTAGGGTGGGACAAACCAGTTAACTTTGTGAAGCCTTTGGTAGGATAAGACAGGAATACTACTTTCTAGAAATGTGATGCAATGATGGCTTCATGAATATTTAAATCCATGGATTAAAATGCCTGTGAGAGTAATAAAGATGTATCAATTACTGAACTCTCTTCTAATGTGTGTGTGTGTGTGTGTGTGTTATGTGTAGAAAAGGGGGAGAAAGAGAAAAGGATGAGGAAGAGG
>NW_026000016.1:19539647-19544170 GCF_001458135.2 Marmota marmota marmota | reverse complement strand
AGGAGGAGGAGGAGGAGGAGGAGGAGGAGGAGGGATGAGAGGGAAAAGACAGAGATGGGTTGTGTACCCCTATTCCAAATTCTTATGTTGAAATCATAATCCCTCACCATAGAATGTGAACTTATTGGGAGTCAGGGTATTTACAGCTTAGGTCAAGTTAGAATGAAGTATTCAGGGTGGGTCCTAAATCAACACAATGTGTTTCCTTATACAAAGGGGAAATGTGGGGATACATATATGCCGCAGACCAGCTGCAGCAAAATAAGGGGGGGGGTGACGAATAACTTGTGTACGTTGATACAGCAGGAGTAGGAGCCGTTTATTGCAGGACAGGAGCAGTATTTATACATTCCACACAGCTTATCTAATTAGCATAAACTAGATACATCAGTCAACCAATAAGGAATCTCCACACTTAATGGCTTGTTTTTGTTACTTCTCAAACCACTCCCTCTGGCATTTTGCCAGGCACCATCCAGACTTGTTTAAGAACTCTAACATTCCCCTGGCAAAATGCCAGGTGTTATTTTTGACTTGTTTACAGACTCTAACACATATATACGCAGAGAGAATGCTAAATGAACATGAAGATGACCATCTATAAGCCAATGAGAGAACTGGAGATGTCACTCAATGGTAGAGTGCTTGCCTAGCATGTGCAAGGCCCTGGGTTCAATTCTCAGCACCCTCAACCTACCCATACCCTACCCCCCAAAAAAGGAGAGAAGCCTGAAACAGATCCTTCCCTCATGGTGCTCAGAAGGAACCAACCCTGCTGATATCTTTTTCTTTTTTTTTGTCTGATTTAAATTATTTTTCTTTAGTTGTAGATGGACACAATATGTTTATTTTATTTATTTTTGTGGTACTGAGGATTGAACCCAGTGTTCCATGCATGCGAGGCAAGTACTTTACACTGAGCCACAACCCTAGCCCCCTTCTGATATTTTGGTAATCTGAGATCTTCAAGCCTTCAGAACTATGAGAATAAATTGCTAAAATTGAAGCTGCTCAGTTTGGGTTACAATGTCACTAAGGCTCTAGCAAACACATAAGCATCCTTTGTATATATTAAATATGTATGACATGTATTTATCCAAAAACCTTGAATCCCTGTCATCAGATATAAATGCCTACATCTACAAAGACAAATTTAGCCTAACAGACATTAAAAATTCATAACTGTTGTAGAATTGTTATAGGAAAAAAAATAGTATAGTTCAGACCTACTTTCTCCAGGAAAAAAGTCAATTAATCAACTTAAAATGAAATAAATTCAAGAAAGATTCCCTAAATTATAGAAGATATGTTGAAAAAGACTATGGAGTGATTGCTACTTCTTCATGAAACCATAGTGGGAAAATCAATTTGGCTTCTTTCTGTATTAATTAGGGTCTTTAAAAAATAAAAACACAACACAAAACATGTGTTGTCCATATAGGTCCTCCAGGTGCCCGGGTAGTACCACCAGTATTAGCACCCACATAGGACTCCTGGCCACCCACCCACGCAGGAACTCTGGCCACCAGTTCCATGTAAACCCCCATCTACCAATGTGGAGCTCCTCAGGTCACTTCCATCTTGGGGCACTGCAACTACTGCCACAGTCCCTTACACACACACGGTAGCCTACACACCATCTTTAGTTGGGGTAACTCCTAGGTTGAAACACTGGCTGGGGTTTAGAAGCAATATCAAGGTCCCTAAAGTCCCACCTCCCTCCTTTCCCCAGCACCGCTAACCCAGCACAGTGCCTGTAGCTATGCGGCCCAACCGCAGCTAGAAAAGTTGGGTCACTAAACCAGGTCCTGAATTGCTCAATATAAAACAGCTCTCTATGACAGGTGCACAGCCCCTAGAGCACAGCCCACAAGACTTCTGGAGAGAAGGCTCCTGATTGGGAAGGAGAAAAGGAGGGGGTAAGCGAGATACAGTTTAGAGTCTAAATTAGAGACCAGGAATTATGAGGTCTACAGGCGATATAAGGAGATAAGACCAGGCACCCCCATCACATGAGCGGGCCCCAACGGAGCCATCCTGAGTGGAGATACCAGCCAACAATAGACAACTCCACCAATTGGATGAGAATGGAAGCAGGAAAGACACTGATCTCCAACAAAAACAAGCAGTGTTTCTTCCTTCAAGATTTCTCTCTCTCTCTCTCTCTCTCTCTCCCCCCCCCCACTCCCACCCTCACATCCCCAACATTTGTGAAACCAAGTACTTTTCATGAATTAGGCTACTGAGGACTGGGATGTCTGAACAGTATTTACAGTGGTGTTGTATATTCTTTCACCTCCTATTTTTACACTTTTTATTTTTCTTAATTTTTATGTTTGTTTGTTTTCTGTAGTCTATTGTCTTCCCACTTGTCTCCCCCAAATCACTTTCACTCTTTTCTCCGGCTACTAACCAACTTCTTTAGATTCCTCTTTCAACCTCCTTCCTAAGATCTACTAACTCTATATCCTTACCTCCTATCCCCTCAACATCTCATCCGACACCTCACCTGGGTTTTTGGTCCAACATCAGAAACTGTAGACCCTATTGCAAACCTACTGTTTATACTGTAGATAATAACTGAACTTACCATTTCTGTATCTTGTGACAAAAACCGTAAACGTCTTAATAGCAGCTATTTGGTTTAAGGCTGTATATTTTTTGTATTTGGATCTGTTAATATTGTTCTTCCCCTTAAAGGAGAGGTATTGGAACCCTGCAGGAACACTATAAGCCTATAGGGTAAAAACTGTAATGCCTTGGATCCACAGTGTTAGAAAGGAAGACACATGAACAACATGAAAAAACAAGGGAAGAAAGTACCCCTAAACGAATGAAGATATTATACAACAGAAGAAATGACAGCGAAGGAGTTCAGGATGTACATAAATAAAATGTTCTGTGAATTAAAGGATGATATAAGAAAACAAACACAGGCAGCAAAAGATCATTTTGATAAAGAGCTACATAAACAAAAACAGAAAGCAAAAGATTACTTCAATAAGGAGAGAGAGGTTCTGAAAACAAACAAACAGAAATCTTTGAAATGAAAGAAACAATAAACCAACTTAAAGGCTCAATAGAAAGCATCACCAACAGATTAGATCACTTGGAAGACAGGACCTCAGACAATGAAGACAAAATACATAATCTTTTTTTAAATTAAATATATAATCTTGAAAAAGAATGTTGACTACACAGTGAAGATGGTAAGAAACCAAGAGCAGAACATTCAAGAATTATGGGATAACATAAAAAGACCAAACTTAAGAGTTATTGGGATAGAGTAAGGCATAGAGTTCCAAACCAAAGGAATAAAAAATCTATATTCAATGAAATAATAGCAGAAATTTTTCCTAATATGAAGAATGAATTGGAAAATCAAATACAAGAGGCTTACAGGACACCAAATGCAGAAAATCACAACAGATCCACACCAAGGCACATTATAATGAAAATGCCTAACATACAGAACAATGAGAGATTGTTAAAAGTCTCAAGAGAAAGAAATCAGATTACAGATAGGGGGAAACCAATAAGGATCTCTGCAGATTTTTCAACCCAGACCCCGAAAGCTAGAAGATCGTGGAACAGTACATACCAAGCTCTGAAAGAAAATGGATGCCAAACAAGAATCTTATGTCCAGCAAAATTAAGCTTTAGCTTTGATGATGAAATAAAAAACCTTCAAAGAATTTACAGCTAGAAAGTCTGCACTACAGAACATCCTCAGCAAAATATTCCATGAGGAGAAAATGAAAAACACAATGAAAATCAGCAAAGGGAGGTATTACACTAAAGGAAATACTAATCAATGGAGAAATCAAGTCAAGTTAAATGCCAAAAATAAACAAATATGACTAGTAATACAAATTAGATCTCAATAATAACCCTGAATGTTAATGACCTATACTTACCATTCAAAAGACATAGACTGGCAGATTGGATTTTTTAAAAAGACCCAACAATATGCTGCATTTAAGAGACTCATCTCATAGGAAAAGATATCTACAGACTAAAGATGAAAGGTTGGGAAAAAAACATACCATTCACATGGATTATGGAAACAAACAGGGGTTTCCATCCTCATATCAAATAAAGTAGACTTCAAACTAAAGTTAATCAAAAGGGATAAAGAAGGACATTTCATACTGCTTAAGGGAACCATATATCAATAAGACTTAACAATTATAAATATATATGCCCCAAATAATGGAGTATCTATGTTCATCAAACAAAGTCTTCTCACGTTCAAGAGAACCACAACACAATAATTCTGGGTGACTTTAACACACCTCTTTCACCACTGGATAGATCATCCAAACAAAAGCTAAACAAAGAAAGTATAGAACTCAATAATACAATCAATAACTTAGACTTAACAGACATATAAAGAATATTTCATCCATCAACAAGTGAATACACTTTCTTTTCAGCTGCTCATGGATCCTTCTTTAAAATAGGCCATATATTAAGCCACAAAGCAACTCTTAGCAAATACAAAAAAAAAAAAAAAAAAAACA
>NW_026000016.1:19527716-19537445 GCF_001458135.2 Marmota marmota marmota | reverse complement strand
AAAAAAAAAAAAAAAAAAAAAAAAAAAAAAAAACAGATACTATCCTGCATCATAAAGGAATGAAATCAGAAATCAATGATAAAATAAAAAAACAGAAGCTACTTCAACACCTGGAGACTAAATAATATGCAACTGAATGAACAATGGGTTGCAAAAGACATCAAAGAGAAGATTAAAAAATTCTTAGAGGTAAATGAGAACACTGATACAACATATCAAAATCTCTAGGACACTATGAAGGTAGTACTAAGAGGAAAGTTCATTGAATGGAGTTCATTTCTTAAAAGAAGGAAAAAGTCAACAAATAAATGACCTAATATTACATCTCAAAGTCCTAAAAACAGAAAAACAAATCAACACCAAAAGTGGTAGAAGACCGAAAATAATTAAAATCAGAGCTAAAATCAATGAAATTAAAACAAAAGAAAAAAATTGAAAAAATTGTCAAAACAGAAAGTTGGTTTTTGAAAAAATAAACAAAATTGATAAACCCTTAGTCATGCTAATGAAGAGAAGGAGAGAGAAAACTCAAACTACTAACATCCGTGATAAAAAAGGAAACATCATGACGGATAGAAATTATTTTGAAAATTTGTACTCCAATAAAATAGAAAATATTGAAGGCATAGACAAATTTCTAGAGGCATATGATTTGCCCAAACTGAAAGATGATATACACAAGTTAAACAGATCAATTTCAAGCAATGAAATAGAAGATGCCATCAGAAGCTTACCAACCAAGAAAATCCCAGGACAAGATGGATACACAGCTGAGATCTACAAGACCTTTAAAGAAGAACTAATACAAACTCCTAAATTATTTCATGAAATAGAAAAAGAGGAAACACTTTCAAACACATTCTATGAGGCCAATATCATCCTGATTCCAAAACCAGACAAAGACACACAAAAAAAGAAAACTTCAGACCAATATCTCTAATGAAAAAATTCTCAATAAAATTCTGGCAAATAAAATATAATAACATATCAAAAAGATAATATACTATGATCAAGTGGAGTTCATTCCATGGATGCAAGGTGGGTTTAACATATGGAAATCAATAAATGTAATTCATCACATCAACAGACTTAAAAATAAGAATCATATGATCATCTCAATAGATGCAGAAAAAGCATTCAACAAAACACAGTACCCCTTCATGCTAAAACACTAGAAAAACTAAGGATAACAGGAACATATCTCAACACTGTAAAAGCTATCTATGCTAAGCCCAGGCCAACATCATTTTAAATGGAGAAAAATTGAAAACATTCCCTCTAAAAACTGGAACAAGACAGGAATACCCTCTTTCACCACTTCCATTTAACATAGTCATGGAAATTCTAGCCAGAGCAATTAGATAGATGAAAAAAAAATTAAAGGGACATGGATAGGAAAAGAAGAACTCAAATTATCATGATTGGCAGACAATATGATTCTATACCTAGAAGGTCCAAAAAATTCCACCAAAATCTTCTATAACTAACAAGTAAATTCAGAAAAGTAGCAGGATATAAAATCAACACCCATAAATCAAAGGCATTTCTGTACATCAGTGACAAATCCTCTGAAAGAGAAACTAGGAAAACTACCCCATTGAGAATAGCCTCAAAAAAAAAATTAAATGCTTGGGAATCAATTTAATGAAAGAGGTGAAAGACCTCTACAATGAAAACTACAGAACACTAAAGTAAGAAATTAAAGAAGACCTTAGAAGATGGAAAGATCTTCCTTGTTCTTGGATAGGCAGAATTAATATTGTCAAAATAACCATATTACCAAAAGCACTATACAGATTCAATGCAACTTCAATCAAAATCCCAATGACAGTTCTCATAAAAATAGAAAAAGCAATCATGAAAATTACTTAGAAAAATAAGAGACCCAGAATACATAAAGCAATCCTTAGCAAGAAGAGTGAAGCAGGTGGCATCACTATACCAGACCTGAAACCATACTACAGAGCAATAGTAACAAAAACAGCATGGTATTGGCACCAAAACAGACTTGTTGACCAATGGTACCAGAACAGAGGACATAGAGACAAACCCACATAATTACAGTTATCTCATATTAGACGAAAGCACCAAAAACATATATTGGAGAAAGGATAACCTCCTTCAACAAATGGTGCTGGGAAAACTGGAAACCCATACACAACAAAATGAAAATAAGCCCTTATCACTCATCATGCACAAAACTCAACTCAAAATGGATAAAGACCTAGGAATTAAACCAGAGACCCAACGCCTAATAGAAGAAAAAGTAAGCCCAAATCTTCATCATGTCAGATTAGGCCCCAACTTCCTTAATAAGATTCCTATAGCACAAGAAATAAAACCAAGAATCAATAAATGGGATGGATTCAAACTAAAAAGCTTCTTCTCAGCAAAAGAAACAATCAGTGAGGTGAGTAGAGAACCTACAGAATGGGAGCAAATCTTTACCACAAACACATCAGATAGAGCACTAATCTCTCGGATGCATAAAGCACTCAAAAATCTTAACACCAAAAAAAAACCCAAATAGCCCAATCAATAAATGGGCCAAGGAACTGAACAGACACTTCTCAGAAGAAGATACACAATCAATCAATAAATACATGAAAAAATGTTCAACACCTCTAGCAATTAGAGAAATGTAAATCAAAACTACTTTAAGATTTCATCTCATTCCAGTCAGAATGGCAGCTATTAAGAATACAAACAACAATAAGTGTTAGCGAGGATGTGAGGAGAAAAGCACACTCATACATTGCTGGTGGGACTGCAAATAGGTGTAGCCAATAGGAAAGCAATATGGAGAATCCTTTTGGAAAAATTGGAATGAACCACCATTTGATCCAGCTATCCCACTCCTGGGTTTATACCCAAAGGACTTAAAAACAGCATAGGACAGGGACACACCCACATCAATGTTTACAGCAGCACAATTCACAATAGCTAAACTGTGGAACCAACCTAGAGATAAAGAAAATATGGTATATATAACAATGGAATATTATTCAGCATTAAAAGAGAATAAAATCATGGCATTTGCAGTTAAATGGATGAAGTTGAAGAATATTATGCTAAATGAAAAATTGTGCTCTGTGTTTGTACTATGAATTGAAATGCACTCTGCTGTCATATATAACAAATTGAATAAATAAATAAATATTTAAAATATAGACATTGTGTTTCTCAGTTTTAAAAATGTTATAATAGGGTCTGGGAGTATAGCTCAGTGGTACTACCTAGCTTGTGTAATGCTCTAGGTTCCATCCTCAATACTAAAAAATATAATAATAATTACAATATAGTCACCATATTAGACTAAGGAAAAGAATAGTTTAAAATATTCTTACTCAAATCCAATCTCTAGCTTCAACATCCTCATTTCTGACACAAGATCAGTTATGTCTACCTATTAAGGTGGTCTTAAAAGTTACATGAGATATGACATGATGGTGCTTTGTGAACTATGAGTCTATGATGATGATTATGACTTTCAATAGTAGTGTAAATCTTTCTGGTTCTATGACATGCAGTGACACTTATTCCTAAAAGAATCCATCTCTGATGCTGAAATTTCAGGCACTCCCTCACTGACCCACCACCCTATGGACATGTTTCTTCAGAAGTTAGGCCCTTCCTCCTATCTGTAAAATGCCATGTGAAATGTGGCAACTAAATGAGATAATGCATTAAATTGCTAGGCATATTTAATAACTTGTCCCTTGCCCTGGAAGATAGGATATGTGGTTAGCAGTGCTGCGTCCACCTCTACTGTTTACTTACAAACCTCTTTAAAAGGAGAAGACTAACAGACATCCACCAAACTTCACATCCCTCCTTTTCAAAAGACAAAAACAAATAAATACATCCTGTTACTACAAATGTGAACGAAGCAAAGTAAGTTATAATCTATTTGCTTCATCTAAGAGGTGGGCCATTGTGCTGAAAAGTAACCCAGGCAGCATTTTTTTCATGTAAAGGTAATAAAATTTCCCTACAGGATGGTCCCCAGCTGTAGCCTTCTAAAAATGGACCATTTCTAGTAAATTTTATTTAATAGTGTGCTGGCAGCTGTTTTCCCAGAAGGCCCTGATCGAGGTCCTGATCTGCCTGGCTTCTTGTCCTCCAAACAGTTATGATGGACAAGGTGACCTTAAAAAAATAAACAATTTCCAAAGCCGCATGAAAAGGCCCCACCTTCCAAGGTACCACGGGACCTTCAGGCTCTTCTGGTCTCTGAATCTTTTTTCCTACCATAGAGACATCTCAGTAAATATATAAACACTTTGGTATTTTCAAAAATATCAATATTCAAAGTCACAAAACATGCAGCCAGTACCATTTTTCATCCCACTTTGTTGTAAGTCAGTTTTCTTAGACAAGTTTCCATTTGAGGAAACACAGGCACTGACAGGTTAAGTACCTGTCTGAGAGCCACAAAGTCAGTCAGGTGTTTTGACAGGATCACAGCCTAGAATTCTTTACTTTCATCTCCATAGTGAAATCATCAGGCCATCTCTTTTCTCATTATGGCATTATTTATTTTAGTGCCAAACTCAATGAATAGGCACAATAAAACACACAGTAAAAATTCATTTCTCCCCAGTGACCTAACAGGGAGTCAATAAATTGAACTTATTTCATGCTTCACAAAAAAACAAGATAATATGAGTAGTTAAGACAATTTATAAAGCACCTATATTTCAACTAGTTTCAGGTCACCAAACAAGATACACATATGAATTTTTAAAAACTACTTATAGTAAAAATCTTTTTTAAAACTAGGAGCTATTTTAACTTAGACTCTTAGGGTTTTTTGTCTGTTTATTTTGTAGTACTAGGGATTGAACCCAGGGGTGCTCTAACCCTGACTGACATCCCCACCCTTTTATATCTTTTTTATTTATTTTTTAATTGTAGATGGACACAATATCTTTATTATTTATTTGTTGGTTTATTTATTTATTTATTTTGGTGCTGAGGATCAAACCTAGTGTCTCACACATGCAAGGCAAGTGCTCAACCACTAAGCTACAAACCCCAGCCCCTGTTTTTTATTTTTTTTGAGACAGGGTCTTGCTAAGTTGACCAGGCTAGCCTTGAACATGCAATCCTCTACTTCAGCCTCTGAAGTCACTGGGATTACAGGTGCATGACACCATGCATGCCCAGTTCAAGTTAAGACTCTTAGCAGTATATGTATAAATTTAGATATAAGTTATGTTTCAAAACCAAAACATAAATAAAATTTAGAATATATTTTTTTCTATCTTGAATAGACCAAAACAATAAAAACTGATTGGCATTAACCAAAAGTATTATCTTTATACCAAGTGAAAAATATTATTCTATCTATTTATGTATGTGGTGGTGGTGTTGTCCCTTATGCACAGTAGACAAGTGTTCTAATACTGAGTTACATACCCAGCCTAGAAATGAAAGCGTTTAGAAAAATTATTTACTCTAAAGATTCTAGAGGCCATTGAACAAAAATGAGGGTATGAGATTCTTCCCCTCCCTCCTCCCCCCTCCCCCTCCCCCCCTCCTCCTCCTCCCAGATATTGAACCCAGGGGCCTTTAACCCCTGAACCACATCCCCAATCCTTTTTATTTTTTATTTTGAGACAAGGTCTTGCTAAGTTGCTTAGAGCCTCACTAAGTTGCTGAGACTGGCTTTGAGCTTGCCATACTCCTGCCTCAGTCTCCCAAGCTACTGGGATTACAGACATGCACCATTGTACCCAGCAGGATATGTGATTCTTTTGGGTTATAAATTATTTTTCTATTACTGAAAGTATTAAAATACATTGAATCATCTCTTTGTTGAACCATGGGAGATTCCCTGAATCAGCTGGTGGCTAGACCAGGTAAATGGTAAGAACCATTTCAACTGTGAATGCCTACAACTTGGAAGTGATGGAAAAGGTTGATCAGAGATTGCTGGGCCATTAATTTCCCTGTTTATCACCTGAGGCTAGGGCTCAAGGGCCCCCACTATATTGTTTTATTCCCATCCCCTTCCCCTTCTCTCACCTAGGGGTCAGTGATCCTTCCAACCCCACTAGAGTTGCCTTCTATTTGACAGAGTCCACAGGTACTCAACAATTGTCCTGCTATGATACTCTTCAAAACCATTTATACAGAAAGTAGTTATTTAAAACTGTGATAGCACTTGTGTGTATTATTGTTTAACTTATGGACAAAGACTTGTAGACAAGTGCAACCCAGAACTCATTGTTCAGTATGAGTTTTGATACTTATAAGCAGGAATACTATATCTAAGATAGCTTAAAGTGATGGGATATTGATAAATGAAAAGGTTGGTTCTAAGATTAAGAAGTTAATAAAAGCACAGGTCATAAGGGAAAATAAACCGTGTTACAATAAAATTAAAGAAAAATCTTTATACTGGGTTGAGATTCAGATTAAGCAAAAGAAAAGTAATAAGTACCTGATAATAGTGTTTGCTATGGTTTGAGTGTGTCCCCCAAGGGTGCATTCATGTGTTGGGATTGTGGTCCCCAATGTGGTGGTGTTGAGGGGTGGGCATCATCCCTTACTCTGGCTTCCTTTCACATTATGTGATCTCTCCTTCTTTACATGCTCCTGTCATTGTGGTGCATTCACTTTCAAATGATGCTACCAAGAGAAACTGACCAGGACTATGTTCTCTGAATTTTCAGCCTCTAAAACTTTGAACTAAATAAACCTCTTTCATTTATAAATACCTTACCCACAAGTATTTTGTTATAGTAATGGAAAGCAAGCTAATACAGTGTTGAATAAAAAGTGATCTCCCATGTCATAGTATACAACAATATTTCCTTCTTAAAATATTAGTTTTAAAAACTAAATCACAGCATAGAAGAATCACCTTGATGTAATACTGAGTGGAAAAGATAAAATATTCTGGTTGTATTTTTTTTTTAATTTTTATTTATTTATTTATTTTTTTAATATTTATTTTTTAGTTATCGGCAGACACAACATCTTTGTTTGTATGTGGTGCTGAGGATCGAACCCGGGCCGCATGCATGCCAGGCGAGCGCGCTACCGCTTGAGCCACATCCCCAGCCCTTCTGGTTGTATTTTAAGTGATGGATTCAAGAAAGAATATTCCCCTACTTTTTTCTTGTTCAATTTAATAAGCATGTATTTTAATAATGAAAACTTTATAATAGTATGAAGAATGGGTTATGATATAATTAGGCAAAAAAAGCAAGATATAGAATTTTATGCACTGAATTGTATTAGAAGATTACAGTCATGTTGAAAACAGGTACAGAAAAATTATAAGGAAGGAAGTGCACCAAAATACTAACAATGATTATATTAAAGTCATGAAATTGTTGGAACGGATATTTTTCTACTTATTTAAATTTCTGTATATAAATATTATGACAAAAATTTTTAAACAAAAAACTGTATCAGTCTATTATCATGATTTTTGTTACATATGAAATACATTTCCTTCATTTAAAAGAGGAAAAATAGGTTTTTATATATTTCTCAGGGCCCTGTTTATCTGCTGCTGATGATTAATGCGTTAGCATCATTTAATGTTTTTCTTCTAACTACAAATAAGCAATACTTGCAGTATATTCTTTTATAACATGTCCCTCTCATTCCCCTAAATTTGCCTATTTCCTCTCAGAAGGAATGGCTAGGAACCTTTACTAGATGTCTCCAAAGTCCCTGCAATCTATAATTCTTTAATTATATTATCTAACATTAACAAAAATTAGAGCAGATCTAGTCCATTCTCCCACCTTTCCCAATGTAAAGATGTATAGGAACAATAGCAAAATATTTCATACCACCAACTAGTAAGATACCCCTTCCTTTGATACCCCTTCCTTTCCTATTCCCTGAGAAGGTTGGTACAATCTAACACTGAATGACATGAAACCATAGGGCTCATTGGGAACAAGAATGATATAATTTAGAGTCAGGCTGATGGAAATTCTTACTTCACAGGGATGTAGATTACATTGATCTCATTTTACTAACCAAAAGTTCAGTTCTGAAGTGCCAAACCAAACAAAAAACAAAAAATCTCGGATACTTAACCAATTAAAAATGAAGATAAACTGTGATTTTTAACTTCTTGGATTTTGAGGTACATCTTGTATGATAAATTATTTTTCATTCAAGATGGAAAAGTATAGGAGGTGATTCAGTAAGTCATTACACTTTTTAACTAGTTAGTAAGGAGTATCTATCACATTTTGACATCATAAGATTCTCAACATTATAAATTTTACATTAAATCACTATACTTCTGAACATTTTTGTGGGTTTTCTCATTTAATTAAATGAGTAAGGACTGAATACAACCTCAAATATTTAAATGTACATGTATTTAAATTTTTAATTGTCACTTTTGTTACAATGTTTAAAATTATCTTGAGCCAAATTAAGATGGGATTTTTTTTTCAGTTTTCTTGCTTCAGTATCCCTAATGTCTTCTACATGGTAAATGCTCAATAATTATTTGCTGAATTAATGAAGACTACCTCACAATTTTAAATTAATCTCACTCATGCAAATTTGCAATTTTTGAGTCTGTTAATCAGACCTATTATAAAAATTTTTCATCAAATGTCTCTGTAGTCCTTTGCAAGCCTGAATTTCCACATTTGCTGCTAGGTATAATACCAAATCTTACAAGCAGGCACTAATACTTGTGTTAAACGTGTAAAGAAAACATGCAAGAAATAGAATTGCAACCAGAATATGATAAGGCATATAAGAAGCAGTATAGCAGGTTCATGAACCAGAATGTTAGGTTTTGTTCTAGATGCTAAGGATTTAATGGTATGCAAAACAGATAACATTTTTGCCTTCTGGGAGTTTGTATTTCAGAGGCCAGGGATGGACAAACAGATAAAAAAGATAATTTCTGAATTATCAAAAAAAAAAAAAAAAACTAACACAAAGGATTGGACTGCCAATCCAGACTTACCAGAATCTAGGCTACTACTCAGTATCAAAAGTTATTTATAATTTCAAGGATATATGTGCACACAAGTACAGATGAAACATGGAGAAGTTCAGGATGCCAACACTGTTTCTAACATTCTTTCTTGCCACATTAGGATGTGTGTTTTTTTTTTTATGGTATATATGTGTATTAAGAATTGTAATGCAAAAAAGTACATGTATAATGGTTAAAAAAAGAATTCATAAGTACTAAAAAATACATATTATGGGCTGGGGCTGTAGCTCAGTAGTAGAGCACTTGCCTAGCATGTGTGAAGCACTGGGTTCGATCTTTTGCACCACATAAAAATAAATAAATAAAATGAATGCATTCTGTTTATCTATAGCTACAAAATTTAAAAATAAAATAAAATACATATTGTAAACTGTAAGTTTCTCTGCAAAGGTTAATTGTTACTATCATCATCACTATTTATAAACTATCTTCAGGTTGAAAATTTCCCACATTAAGATCCTTGCTAACTCTCTTTTGCTGAAATGGTGATAGTGAATTCTATTTCTTTTTGTTTGTTTGTTTGTGGGTTGTTCAAAACATTACAAATTTCTTGACATATCATATTCCACACTTTTATTCAAGTGGGTTATGAACTCCCACATTCACCCCATACACAGATTGCAGAATCACATCAGTTACACATCCATTGATTTACATATTGCCATACTAGTGTCTGTTGTGCTCCGCTGCCTTTCCCATCCTCCACCCTCCCCCCTCCCCACCTCTCCCCTCCC
>NW_026000016.1:19502106-19523813 GCF_001458135.2 Marmota marmota marmota | reverse complement strand
CCAGGGAAGTTCCGGGAGCCGGAACTCGGCCGCTCCGTGCTCAGTGTAAGCTCCTATAAGTGTAGGCTCCAAGAAGCAGTCCCCGCGGGCTCAGTTCCGGGAGCCGGAATTCGGCCGCTTAGTGCTTGGTGTATGCTCTGATAGGAGCAGGGTCCAAGAAGCAGCCTCCGCAGGCTCCGCAGCCCTGGGCCAGGGCGGTTCCGGGACAGTTCCGGGAGTGGGAACTCGGCGTCCCCGCGCTCGGTGTTCGCTCCGATAAGATCAGGTTCTAAGAAGCACCCAGGCGCTGAACCCTAGCAATCTGTCTGCAAGCCGCAGGCGAATTGCAGCCTGAAATTACCTGTCCTATGGATGAATGCGCTGCGGTCAGTCGAAAACAGGGATGGTGACGTCAGCTTTCCAACATGGTCGCTGCTGGCCTCCTCTTTGGTCTGACCGGTGTGGAGAACCGAGATGGACCACTTCCTTCCCCCGTCTCGAACCCAGAATTCAGCCCTGAGTACGGTGCTTGCACGGCTGGCAGAAACTGCAGCGCTGTATCCCTGCGTCGCTATCTCCTCGTTTCCCAGCGCGCGCTGCAGACTCTAGCCGCGGGGCGGTTTGCTGAATAAGCAGTGTTACCCTCCGTGCGACAAACCTCTCGCGTTTGAGTCCCCGTAGCCGATCCTCGTGCGATGGAAATCCTTCCTCCAGGTTCTGGAGCACCCCACTATTGCTGGAAATTCCTAACAAGATATCCTTTAGCTGTCCTGACTTGTCATACTCCCACACAGTGAAGCAGCACACGGGGGCAATGCACTCCCCTCGCCGCCGTCTTCCTTAGTCCTAGGATGTGTTTTGACCCAAATTTAACTTATAAAGTCTCCAATTACATGAGTACTTAGAGGAAGAACACCCAAATTATTGGTAAGAACAAGAACAAAGGGTATAAATAGGAATATGTTCATATATTCTAGAAACAGCAAGGAAGCCAATGGTAGTAATGACATGCCTGATCAATTAGGATCTGGGAAGCCATAGAAAGTAAAAGTACTTTGTATTTTTTTTTTCTAAGTGAATTAGGAGCCTTAGAAGTAGAGTTCTAAGCAGTGGAGTGACATGTCTCACTTTACCTTTTTTAAAGGATGCCTCCTTGACTACAATGTGAAGAGTGAACTGCAGGGGCCAGAGTGGGAGCACAGGACGCACTTTAAAGTCTACTTTAGTAGTTCATGAAGAAATGACAATGGCTTGAACTCAGATGATGGATATAGAAGTGGTGATATGAGGTCAGATTTATAATTTGAAGGTAGTAGATGTCGGAAATTGCTGATATATCATACACTGGATTTTTTTTTTTTAAATCTAACTTTCTAATTTCTCTTTTAACTATCAAGTTTAGTCTAGTTGCATTTATTTTCTGCTATCTTTGGATTGACCAAAGGTTCTCTAACTCTTTTATTCTCTATATCAACTTGCAAGGTATACATATAATTTGTACTCTATTGTAGTTTACCTTGATATTTAAAACATGTATCTTACATACTATAGTTGCCCAGTGAGTTACTTCTAATATTTAGTAATGCTCCCTTTTAAAAAGATTAAAAGATTAAAAATTGGGAATGTAGCTGACAGGTGCACACACAACACATATAAGGCCCTGGATTCAAACCCCAGCACTGCAAAACAAATAAACAAAACACACACACACACACACAGATTATTTACTGATATCTCACATAGATTTATGTTATTTTTCTCCAGAGTATTAATATTGCTATTTTCTGATTCATTAATCAAATATCAATGGAATTTCAGAGTTAAAGAGGCAAGTTGCACATATACATCTACTTCACTTTCTTTCAAACCTCACTAAAATTTCAGTAAATGAATTTATGTATTTATTTATTTACTTTCTCTTTGCAGAGTTGGGGATCAAAACTAGCATGCTAGGCATGCACTCTATCATTGAGCTGTATTCCCAGTCTAGTAAATAAATATTTTCTTAAACTTACTAAGGGAGAATAGAAAATGATGCAATGAAAATAAGATTTTGGAAGCTGGAAAGCAGATGGATGAGTGGCAGTGATCTACTAGAATCAGAAAAAGGAAACCTCAAGCTAGCAGTGGGTAAAGAATTCTCACAAAGCATGGGTTGCTTCAAGAACCGGAGGTGACTAAGTAGGTTCTAAAATTAGGAGCACTAGCATAAAATCTGTTTGAAAAATGAACCCATAAATCCCCTCTCAGTTTCTCCCTAGGTAACTACCTCTCTCTCTGACCCAGCAGGAGTCTAGAGACAAATCCTCTGCAGAGTATAAAACAGAAGGTGCCTTAACTGGCAGCTAGGTACTTTTGCTTCCCAGGCAGAAGACTAGAAGATTCTATTCTGAGAAATCAAGACTGCAAAAGAGAAAATTCACAGATTCTGATGTTGGTGAGTCCCAAAATACCCAATGATGAAATTTAAACTTGACCAGCTTCATGCTCAATTTGTTAATTGAGCTGAAAGCTCTGACACATGAAAAAACCTACTAATAGAAAGAAAGATGAAAATAAATATGAATATCAACTTGAAGAGATTATACAAAGAGAAGAAAATTTTAAATAAGCTATCACTAATATTTCAGAGATGAAACCTCTGAAAAAGAAGCTATTGAAAAAAAGGGACTCTTAAGAACAAAAACAAGCTACTGAAAATTAAAAACAGCAGAAATGAGAAACTCAATAAAAATATTGTAAGAGAAAGTTCAAGAAATCTACCAGAGACAGAAAGTTCAAGAAATCTAACAAAAAGAGACAGAAACAAAAGTAAAAAATAAGAATGTAGCATGGTAAACAAATAAAAATAAAAAAATAAGAAATCTAGAAGAGTAGCCCAGAAGCACACAAATGAATAGTAGGAGTCCCAAAAGAGATAACAAAGAAAATGAATGGGTGGTTAAAAATCATTTTTAAAAAATCACAATAAAATTTCCTGGAGCTAAATTATGTAAGTCCCCAAAAGTTTGAAACTATCCACCAAGTATCTAACACAGATGGAAATGGATCAACCCAAGGTAAATCATTGTGAAATTTCAAACACTGGAGAAAAACAGATTGTCCAGCTGGAGGAATAGTTTCAAAACTCTTAATAAAGACCTTGAATGTGTAATTCTATCCCCACTAGCTGAGTCATTTTCAAACATACAAAGTCTGAAAATTTTACTTTCAATGCACTCTTTTCCAAGAAGCTATCAAAGCATGTGCACAAATGATACAGGAACTGGAAAGAGAAATCTGGGATATAAAGAAATCCAACTCTGAAGAGGGAAAATGAAAATTCCCAGGAATATCATAGGACTCCCAGAATGACAAGTGCACAGGTATAGGGGTTAACCATTCCCTATTAAAGTTGTTTGAGCAAAGAGATAGCTAAATTAAGGACTATCAGTACTAAAATCTCCTTGTTATGGCATCCTATTTTTACCCAACAGAATTCCAGGAAAACCTGGCCCAGTTCTTTTGGATCACTGACCTATTGTTATTATGTGCTGGTTGGTAGTTCTTGCTCAGTTTCTATGCCTCACTCCTTGGCCCTGATGAGAACTTCCAATTCAGTCCTAAGTAACTTTTTACTTTAACCTAATTCTAAAAATTAGCAGATCATGGTGAACTTAAAAATAAAAAACACAGAGCAGCTAATTCCTTTGGGTTATTTTCTATGGAACATTCAACACCTGGTTCACATTACAGCTCTTTCTGATGACAGCTATGGCAGCCATGAAAATGCACCTCTTTAATCTCCACTTGAAGGAAATATAATCGAATGATGCCCCAGACATCATATTTGAGCCAAAGCCACACTTCCCATGGGCTGTTCCCAGACAATAATAGTGTGGCAGGGATGCTAAAAAAGTCCCATGCCTGCAAAGGGAGACTCCTCTGCAGGGCAAGTCAGACTGAGGACTACCTGTTAAGCCTTGTTTTCTAGAACTGCTGCCAGATGTCTAGCTCTCTTCCTAATTAACCTTCCTTCCTTCCTTCATCTCTCCATCACAGGGATCAGACCACCCTGCATTCTGACACCTTACCCAGCTTCTACTGGCTCTGACATCCCCTTCATGGGTATTCTCTCCAATAAATTTCTTACACATGTCATGTTTATTGTTTGCTTCTTACAGTACCCAAAGCATCGCAAGTGGTGCCAGAAGTAGTATAAGAACACAAGCAGTGAGAAGGAGATCCAAGCCAGGATTTTTCTCTGCTGTGTAGCTAAAAAGGATGATGTCCTAAGTGGCAATAAGACCACTGACAGCCTCTGGCAATTGATTGCTAAAGATTTCAGCAAAGGTGACCTCCGAAAATGCCATGAAGAGGAATGTCCTTGTAGGTGCCACAATTCAAGCATTTGAACTATAAGGGAGGAACAGTGCCTACAAAGCAACAGAGTTGGCTGTAGTTTACACTGATGCCCTGTTGAGGAATAATGAGAAACGGAGGGCCACTGTCAACAGACAAAGGATAGATTGAAAGCCATAAGGGCTCTTCGGTAGTTTACAAAGAAACTCTTATCTCCTGCAGTGAAAGAACAGGCTCAGTTATGCAACATATAAAACAGAAGGGATAAATTTCTATGAAGGATAAGATAATTATTTTAGGCTTTGTAGGCAATATAATATCTTTGTTGCATATTTTTCTTGTTTGTTTTTAGAATACTTTAATGAATGTTAAAACTGGGCTGGGGTTGGTTATAGCTCAGTGGTAGAGCGCTTGCCTTGAAAGCATGAGGCACTGGGTTCGATCCTCAGCACCACATAAAAATAAATAAATAAAAATGTTAAAACCATCCTTAGCTCAGCCTATACAAAACAGGCTGTGGGAAGGATTTGGCCTGTGGGTTTTGATTTGACATCCCTGAAATAGAAAACATAACAACTCAGTATATCCAAAGGTGTTTAAATGCTTAGCCAACAAAGGTATTTAAGGTCAAGGTCCTGATTGCAAAACCCTGGCATGCTGACATGTGGGATGCAGCAATCCAGATGGAGGCCCCTGAGGATGGTGGTTGGGTAGATCTCTTGGACACTCTGGACATGCATCTTTACCCAAGCACGTGGTGGCACTTCTGCTGTGCTGCAGAAGACTCACCAGGACCCTTGTCTGGAGCTGCCCCACCTCCTCTCCTAGCAGACAGATTGATAAAACGTGAGTTAAATCCCAGCATAACCTGGCCTGATACTGGAAGAATGAGGCTATACACTGAAATAGCAAAAGAAATTAGCATGAAGTGGAAGAAGCTAGCTAAGTATCTCTGAGATAGGATGAAAGTGAATTACCCACAGCTGGGGGCTGGGGTTATGGCTCAGTGGTAGAGTGCTTGCCTAGCATGTGTGAGGCACTGGGTTCGATTCTCAGCACCACTTATAAATAAATAAATAAAAGTTCATCAAGAAAAAATAAAAATATTTAAAAAAAAATTACCCACAGCTGACCAAGAAGGCTGGAATACAACACAAGATAAGTAAGAATGCTTTAGGTCCTTTCTCAGGACATAGGACCTAACACATTGGCAAGGAACCAAGAGACAGGGCAAATTTGCTGCCAGGATGGCCCTTACGGACCTAAATCAAGTGATGGCCAAACAGTGAGTAAAATAGAAAGGTCAGCTAATAGGTGGGCAGGCTGGAATGGATATATCATGTATGAGTCAGAAAACCCACCTGAAGATTATATTCCATGGGAAGAGAGTAGAATGGACAATGTACTGCTCATTAAGAACCCCATGAACATGCTGGTGAAAAGGCAATAGCATTACTAAGTTCTGCCGTGGTCTCCTCCGCAGGCCTGAGTTGAAAAGATTAGGCAGTCATAAATCTAGATTTGTTAATACCTATGGAATGATTTGCCAGCCAACTCCCTGAAACCCTGGTAACAGAAACCAGATAAGAATTGCTAAACCACAGAAGCTAAGAGCTCTCATATCATGACCAGTAAGGTGGAAGAGGGAGCTAAGGGAAATTGCAGAGATGCTTAATAGAACAGTGAGTGAGAAGTAAAATAGATGGATAGCCAACAAGGATGCTTCTTAACACCTAAAACCAAGAAAGGTCAAGAATGGAAGAGCACAGGAGGCTGAGGATGGTCACCCCGATAAAAGGCACAATGCTTACTTAGTTCCTAAGCCTCAGTTAATAACTTTACCTACACAGGTCTTATTTGTCAAAATCTTTTAGTTCTCCTTTAAAATTAATTTAAATCCTCCATAATTCCACTTAGATTTGAACTTCAAAGGATATAAACCTCTAAATATTCTTTCTACTTGTATTAAAATGCTATTATGTCCTTCTGGTTACCACATGCTGTAAATCCGAGAAACTTAATATCAAAGGAAGGACTGTTAGGTAAACTATATGTCAACAAGATTTCTACTGACCCCTCTCATAGCTGCCAGTTTTTAGAATATCACAAACAGGAAGAAAAGCAAGTAACTAAATATAGAATATTGCATGGATGATGATAGTGATTTTTTAAATGGTCTATAATAAGTGATTTTTTTCAATGATCTATTTAAAGAGAAACATAAGATTTCAAGTTGATCTTTGGGAAGCAAAGAGTTGAAACTGTAGAAATTAAAGAGAGAAGTGGCCCACTTGAATCAAAGTGTGAAATATGATATATCAAGAACTATGTAATGTTTTAAACAACCAACAATAAAAATTAAAAAATAAATAAATAAAAAGAAAAAAAAGAGAGAGAAGTGGGTTTCTACACAACATTCAAGTGGACGACAACTATGGAAGTGAACACAGATTTCAACTTTTTATAGAATAATTTTAAAGCATATACACAAATAGATTAAAATAGAACATTTAGCAATATGACATGTTCCCTTAGATGTTTATTAAAAGCTTCAATTTCCTATAGACATTTGATAAATATGTGTGTTTTCCCCTTGTTTATTTGGGAAAGTTCAAAAAGGATAGTGAAAGCTATTTTAAGTACATTACTAAAATTTAGCTAGAATAAACTGTAGTGTTATACAAATACAGAAAAACACAGATAGGTTACTGATCCCCATTGATCCATAACTTTTTTAAACATTCTGTAATTTTCAAAGGCCATGTTGATGTGCCTATGAAAAAGGTAAAGGCAAAATAAAACTTTGGACTAGAGCAGTGGCATATTCTTGTAAACCCAGCAACTCAAGAGGCTGAGGAGATTTACAAGTTTAAGGCCAGTCTCAGCAACTTAGTGAGACACTTTCTCAAAATAAAAAATAAAAAGGGCTGGGGATGTAGTTTGGTGGGAAAGCACCCATGGTTTCAATCCCCAATACCAAAAAATAAATAAATAAATACAAATGAAAACAAGAACTTGAGATCTAAGTCCACTGTGGCAAAGTGCCCAAATCAGTGAGACAGTTTATGGTAGAGAGTCACCTGCAGAGCAAGCAAACCCAAATAAGCACCAAATGTCCACCAAATAACAGGTGACTTCTTACAGCTATTAAATTTAATCCTCAGAAAAACATTTATTATTATTATACTTCTTTGGCAAAAGTGGAACTAGGTTTTGAAAAGCCAAGCCGCTCTCTGCACATAGTTATAGGCAGAGACTATAGATTTAATCCAGATCTTCTGATACTAGCTGTAGTATTTGTTCTACTTTGGCAAACCTTTCTTGTAAAAAGCCAGATAATAAATATTTCAGGTTTTGCAAGCTGCAGAGTCTCTGTCCACACTACAACCTTGTGATAAGAAAACAGTTATAGATAACATGTTAATAAATGGATCTAACCAATGTTCCATAAAAATTCATTTACAAATATAAGTGGTGGGAAGAAATCAATTTGGCCAGTGTTATGGCTTGCCAATCCTAATATACATTAAAACATTAATATACATTAAAAATTACTAAGGGTCTACACTCTAAAGATTCTCCTTTTCTGACCTTCAGAGTTATTTTTCATTTCTGCTCTATTTATTCTACTGAACACTCAACAATTATTATGACATCATATATTCATCTTCTGATTTCTAACTCTGCCCTAGTATGCTGGGCTGCCTCTCTCTAACACCAATTCCTTTTATTTTTATTTTTTATTTTTTGGATAAACACTTTAAGGTATCTTTCTTTTCTTTTCTTCCTTTTAATGTGAATACCAATAAGGAAAAAAAATTTTTTTTTCCTCCTACTCTCAGTAAAAATACCTTTTTGGAATCTCAGAATGGAAAAAGAATGCATTCTTAAAATTTTCAATATCCTCACTGAATATTTTTAAATGTTAATGAAAACTTGATACTGTTTTCTATTTTCCAAGGTGCTAATATCTGTGCAACAGTGTCATCTTTGTAATCTTCCATGACTTAATTATATATATTTCTCCAGGATTCAAAACATGTCTTGTTAGATATCATTCTTTTTATATATATATGCATTTATTTTTTTTAGGTGTAGATGGACACAACACAATGCCTTTATTTTTATGTGGTGTTGAGGATTGAACCCGGGTCCCGCCCGTGCTAGGCACGTGCTCTACCGCTGAGCCCAATCCCAGCCCCAGATATCATTCGTTTTTGGGGGGATGGGGTGAGACTGAGGATTAAAACCAGCGGTGCTCTACCACTGAACTACATCCCCACCCTTTTTATTTTTTTATTTGGGACAGTCTTGCTAAATCACTGAGGCTGGCCTCAAACTTGTGAATCTCCTGCCTCAGGCTCCCTTGATGCTGGGATTACAGGACATATGCCACTCACCATTTAACTTACTCCATTTACTTTGAAGCAAATTTTGAAGTATTATTATAGAGAAAACTGTCTTGTCCAGATCACAATTCCTTCTCTTCAACAAAACAATGAATAAGCAAGGAATGTGCTAGGTATGCAGAAAAAGAAGGTAAATAAAATTTCACTTCTTTGCCTTTCTCTCTTATCCTCTTTATTAATCCCTGGCCTCTGCCAAAACTCACAAACTTAGATAAGCAATTCTGAAAAGCTTCTTCTCCTGCTGTGGCTCAGGTAGCTTTATCCCCCTAAGGTCTGTGCTTTGTTGAACTGAAAGCTGCACTTAAAATTAGATTAGGGCTGAAGGTTTGGCCCTAATAAAATAAATAAAGCGCATGCCTATCATGCACAGGGCCCCTGGTTTCAAAGGAAGAAAAAGGGTAGGAGGGAGGAAGGGAAAAGGAAAAGAAAAGAAGAAAGAAGAAGAGGGAAGGATGGAGGGAGGGGAAGATAGTAGACAAAAAAAGCCAAACAGAAACAAAACAGGAAAGCCAAACAGGACATGAAAGGTCTCTGGTCTTGGGTTGCTCATCTGTTGCTTTAACTCTCCAGAGACTTAGCTATAGGAGGCTATGGTTTTGGATTAAGCTCCTCTATTGGGCTCCAAAAGACCAGGCTAAAAATCAAACTGGAGTCATACTAAAGTTCAAGATCATCAAACCAAAATTAAATTGTTATCTTCTTTTGCCAGCAATCAAGAGACACAGAATAACCAAATATTTCAAACAGACCATTTTGGATTGGCATAATAATGAAGTTCTAAATGTTTTAACCCCCCCTACCCCCACAACACACACACACACACACACACACACATACACACAACCTGGTGATAATCAACCAGTTATTTTACTGTTGTTCTGTCTTCCTATGCCTGCCTTATAAGAAAGTAAAATAACTAATAGTCTTTGTTCTTTGCTTCTGCTTTCTTTGGCTTTTCTCTATAAAATCAACTCCTCTGCTCAGTTCATATGCTTAGTCTACTTTACGGAATGAAGTGTTTTTCAGTTTAGGATCACAAAATAAAACCAATCAAGATCTTTAAATTTGTTGTGATTTTTTTTTACATCAGTATTTCAAATAATGGTCAATATAAAGTCAGGATATATAAATATAAATATATATTTTTATTTATATATAAAGTCAATATAAAAAATAAACTTATTATTCTGTTACTAATTGTTGTTCTGAAAGTTTTTTTAATTTCCTCTAATAATTATAAATTCCTTAAACTCAGCTTCTTTTTCTGCTTCTATTTATTTATTTACTATATGCCTTTCATTTGTCATTGGTCTTTCTGCATATGGTCAGTACATTGTATCTATTGGCCTTTCCTCACCTAATTTTAAAAAGAGGATAATATTAAAGTGGATTTTATTAGATTAATTATGTTACTTGATAATAGTCATTTCTTCAATATATGATTTAAGTTTTTTAGGTCAGCTGGTTGATATACACAGCTGCCCTATTATTTTCAAAGAACACATTCAGTAGTTTAAATAATTTTTAATTCAAGTAAGGATTACAAAAAAAAAAGTTAGGAGTCAGAGCCTAGGAGAGTTGGTTGGGCAAGATTTTCTCAGTCCCACCTACCTCTGCAAGCAGATCATGCAGCTCTCCTTCACTAGGGCAGCATCCTAATGACCTGATAATTGTCCCAATTTCTCTGGGGGGGAAAAAAAACAGTCAATAGTTTGAGAATAAACTCTTAAAAGGAAAGTATTGTATAAATTACTCAGTTAAATAATTATCTCAATGATTCCAGATCATAGGTAGCATAGAAAACCAAATCACTCTCAAATGGGGCCTCCATTTATTGCCATCCATCCAAGCTGACAACCTATGCTGGGTTCACAAAATCTGACTACTTCAATAACTTAAGAAAACTACGAAAAAAGCACACAGGGTTACCTTTTCAAAATCCAGGGATGGCTCTGTGACCTTAGGGGTTCATAGAAAGAGAAAGAGCCACAGGAATTCTTTATTCTTATATAGGGGACACACTAGGGGAGTTTCCATGAAACATTCTATCCAAAAAAGGGCAAAGGGTAGGATTACAAACGGACAAGGAGGCAGCCCACTCCAGTTAGGCAACACCAACTCCCAGAGCTGCACCTTTCAATCCAAGCAGAGGCAAGTCCACTTGCATTGCAATAGGTGTGATACCAGTCCAGTACCTCTTTACTCTGGACTTAAAGGTATGTGCACAGCTCCTGTCCAGGGCGGCCCCCAACACTCATGGTTATAAAAGATATTTTCTGGGGAAAGGAAAAGGCAAACAAATGAACCAAAGAGAGATGAAAGAAATGTTTTCACTGACTGGCGTATGCAAACCTTTCCTGGGCCAAAATTAAAAAGTCCTAGAAAAGGAATAAAAAGAGAAAGAGGGAGAGCAAGAATAAGAAATGCCCACCTCTTGCCAGCTGATTTTAATTGTTACTTACTTAACTCTTTGGTCCTGAGTTTTCACATCTGTAAAATTAGGATGCTGATATCTACCCTCAAAAGTTTGTGGTGAAGTTTACATTAGTGACAGGAGTAAAATGGAGGAATATTTTAAAGGAGGGTCTGTAGTGCCACACTGCCAGGAGTCAAATCCTAGTTCTACAACCTGCCGGAGCAGGTGGGTACCCGATTACATCTCCTAGTAGGTAGAACACTGCATCTTTCTCCAAACACTTAGAACTGAACTGAAGACACACTAAGAATCAAATATAATACTATATAACCATATTTGTAATATATATTATATAATACATACAATATAGTATATATAATACTACTATATAATAATATATTTATGCAATAACTACTATAACATGAAGCACAGCTCTTGGGAGAGTAGCCATGCAAAAAATTACTCCTTTTCCCCTCCCTTACATTGTTGTATACAATGTAATTCAGTGCAACAAATAATCTAAGAAAAGTATAAATTCTATTTAATGCTCTCTGGATATAAAGATCAGAATTTGTATTCAAATTTAATAACTTCCACTAAAAATTATTAAAATTAAGGTCATAGTATTTGAATACTAACTTAACACAATTTCCCTTAAATAGAATATTTCTTTATCATTCTGGATAAATTTAGTGGAATTTTATTCACTCCCTATTTTACTGGGAAAACATTTTAAGTAAGAATTTTTGAATTCTTCAAGAGGTTGCAGGATGAGTACAAACTTAACAGAAAAACCTAAAGTCAATAACTATGGAAGACAGGATTATTTTCATTAATATTTTCCTTTATAATAAATGAAAGGAAAACAAAACATAAAGGTCAACTGTATTTCACACCTCCTATGAGTAACTATAGTCATAGTTTTTGTGTTATTTTTTATGTCTATATCCCAAACCTAAGCAGAATCTGAACATGATGGTATTACTGGAAACTAAAAATATTTCTAAGATTACACTGTCTCTCAATACATCCCTAGAGGTGTTCTGTGAAAATGGACAACAGCAATGAAGTAAATATGCTATGTGAAACATCAGACTGGCCACTGTATACATGATAAAACATAGATAATGAGGCAGGGACAAAAAAAATGTGATTTTTGTAAGGATAGACTTTCCCCTTTACAACATTCTAGGCCTCTTAGCACATTGACTTAGAGAACTGCTTAAAACTTCAGAGTCAGAGGGACAAGCTAAAGCTGTGTTAACTTACACAACAAAAGGGAGGACAGGAAAGGTAGGTGGGAAAGAGACCTGATAGGCCTTGCAGGCAAGAATTTTGAAAGAGGTAAATGGAAGAAAAAAAGTTCTAGGGGCTGGGGATATGGCTCAAGTAGTAGCGTGCTCGCCTGGCATGCTTGAGGCACTGGGTTCGATACTCAGTACCACATAAAAAAATAAAATAAAGATATTGTGTCCACCTAAAGCTAAAAAATAAACATTTAAAAAAAAAGAAAGAAAAAAAGTTCTAGGCCTGTGCTTTCCAAATACTAGCCACTAAACTGTATCTGGCTATTTAGCATTTGAAATGTGACTAGTCAAAAGTGAGATGTACCAGAAGTAGAAAATGTGCACAGATTTCAAAGGTAATATAATGCCGGGTTTCTAAAAGGCTCACGGGTCACTCCAGTTGAACTGCACTGATTGGGCTGCACAAAATAACCACACAAGAGACACAAATACTTTTTTCTTTGGGGTCGCTGTGACAGCTCCTCTGACCTTAAGGATCCACAGGGAGAGAGAGAGAGAGAGAGCACGCGCTGACCCCTTTTATTGAGGAGAAGCTATTCAAATGAGGCAAGAGGTCAGATTTCAGGGGGGCTGAGTCTATCTTCTTGATGTCTGCTGTCAGCAGGTTGACTGACATCTAGGTAGACCACATCCAAGGGCACAGTAAGAAAAGGGGAGACACACAAAGCACTTCCATGAAACATTCTGTCCTAAACGGGGCAAGGGATTATATTACAAAGGAACAGGTGAGCATAGCTCCACCCATGGGGATGTAGGAAGGCACGCCCAGGCACGAAGACACAGTCACTCGAACCCTAGAAGAGCGGGGAAGTCTAGCAGCATGGGTGCCTGATTCCACATCGCCCAGAAGGGGAGTTAACTCAGTCATGTGTGAGGTTGGTCTCCCACATATTCCCCCTTTCTTAAAATTTAAAAAAAAAAAAAAAACAACTGGGAAATTATCTTTCAGTCACTGGATTCTTGGTCCGAGGTTATCATGATCTGCTATTGAAACACAAAAGGAATTAGTAGAAAACATATCATTTTAATAACACAATCAACTTGGAAGATCCAGGTTATTATTATTACTTTGCCAAACACTCATCAGAAGATTCTTAATCTTTTCCCAATTTTATTGGGAAGCATTGCATTTGGCCATAGTAACAGACATTTTCATTGGCATGGCATTTAGGCCTCTCCATAAACCACAGAGCAGAGGGCTCATTCACATTATTCATTACATTGTCTTGTAGAGCATTATTACTTAGTTCTCATCCTTCCATCAGCACTTATCTGACCATGAAGGATTTTGGAAGTAATTTAAGTCAAACATTAAGAAAATCCATACTGGGGCTTGGGATGTGGCTCAAGTGGTAGCGTGCTCACCTGGCATGCATGAGACACTGGGTTCGATCCTCAGCACCACATAAAAATAAATATATTGTGTTCACCTAAAAAACTAAAAAATAAACATTTAAAAAAATTAAAAAAAAAAGAAAATCCATACATTGTAAGTTTTAAGACATAGCCACAAAGGCTGCAATTTAAAAAAAAAAAAAAAGGAATAATATTTAAAGTAGTCATTTTAGGGATTATGAGACCAGCAGCTTGACATACACCTGTTTTAAAGCCTGAATATTAACCTCAGCATATTATAGCTCTGAAATATTAGCTGGCAATAACTAATGATACAGTAAGTTGTATTCTTACAGGTTACAGGATATTTATCATCTTTTCTCTTAATTCTCACATTTAAAGAGTCTATTAGGTCTGTCAGTAATGTAAATACCCTTGGAAAATCTATTTTAATAATCTTTCTGACAATTGTCCATATATAGTGTTAATCATTAAAGACCAGCATAATTGGCTGGTTTAGGTCTTTCATATGCTGTCTTGCATACGTTCCTGTCACTGGTGTGGTCAATTAGTTACTAGACTATCTCAGTCACGGGGAGTAGCGATGCGGGATCAACACACAGACTACGGGAGCTGGTTAGAACTGGCTGGTCCAGTAGCTCAGTCTCTTTTTGGAATGCACACAACTGTTATAGGGTTCCGAGTGGGGTGTGCCCGTCAATCATACATAAGCAAGATAATATCCATAAGCCAATCATCTTCTGCCTAATGTAACCACACGTGAGGAAACTCTATTGCTGTCGTGGTGGAAAGCAATCTGGAAGAGTCTTTGTCCCTAAGGGAGGGGGCTTACTGAGTCAGGAATTTCATGCCCTGAAGCTCTTGACTCTCAGTTTCCAGGACCAGTAGTTTGGCAATGCTAACCACAAGTGCTGAGGATGTGGTTTCATTGATGGCTCGCTAGAGCAGAGCACCCCATCTTGCAGGTGTTCCTGTCAGGCCTGAAGGAATGTGGATTCCTCAAGTACTCCAAGATGCTCATAGCTGCTAGTTGCAACTAAAAGTTATTCCAACATTTCCTTCCCTTTTATTAAATTTGTTGCCAAAGGATAACCATGATGAAAGAAAGGAAAATGGAAAAGCATAGAAAAAAGAGATAAGAACCAAGAAAGAGAAAAGAGGAAACATCCAGACATGGCCCATTCCTGAAGCTGCAGTTGTTTCCTGCTGTGGTGAGCAGGCAGTTGCTGTTGACTAGGTCTCTGTCTGTCACTTGGGTTCCAATCTGAGCTGGACGTGGGGAGCAAAGCAGCCAGGGGGCAGGAGACCTCTCTCAGAAGGGATAAAGAATTAGGCCTTTG
Organism: Marmota marmota marmota; assembly: GCF_001458135.2. Classification (NCBI taxonomy): domain Eukaryota; kingdom Metazoa; phylum Chordata; class Mammalia; order Rodentia; family Sciuridae; genus Marmota; species Marmota marmota. The sequence goes on along the minus strand of NW_026000016.1, from coordinate 19,508,665 downwards.
CACAGGTGGGGGAGTGAGATTCTGTGCCTCACCTCTGTTGGCCCACAAGTTTTCTCCTGATGGCCCCTCTGCGGCTGTGCCTGTCTTAGGTTGTTCCTCCCTTGAGGAATCTTACCCATCTTTGACGAACCAGCCATCCTCCAGGGCCAAACAGGGTAATGTGGAGTGTGCAAGGCATTATCCCCGAGAGGGCTCTCTGTCTCCTTGATAAATAATGCCTCCGTGGCCTCCACACCAGCATTTACCTTAAGATCGAAAAACTCAGGTTTCTTCTCTGTGGAGGGCCCAGCTCACAGCACTGGGTTGGTGAGGCTGTGTTCAGGAAGGAAGGAGAAAGGCCACAGACAAACATTAATATTGTGACAAAGCTGAGAGAGACAGATAGATGAAAAGGAGAGCAGTGCTAAGACTCAGGGCATGATCCTTCATACAGAAATGGCCCTTAGTTGGTGTTACTTACATCTGGTCTATAGTTGCCATCCATACGGATGCTGGAGAATCTGTTATTTTAACACTGTCTTTTTCTTAAAAGATACTTCCAGACAGCCTGTTTACTAGAATCAATATATAACTGACCATTACAGTCAATACAATTATCTAGTTATATGAGTGGATCTTCTAGTCCACACTGTAATGTACATTACAGGTGGACCTGGGAAATGGGTCCATACAAGTCTTTTCATAATTTTTACTTACCTGACAAGCTCATGAAGCTGCATGGTTGTAAACTCTGTAGTTGGAAATTGACCTTCCTGTGCCAGGTTTCTCAGTCATTATCATGATGACTAGTTTAAACTCTCTTTTGATATCTGACTTAATTTACTGAATCATGTTTAATAACATTAAGACTCTCAATATTACAGTTTAAGAAAAAATTTGAAATATTTTGTAAGATCTAGTGTGTCTCTGGGGTCCTGTATTCCCCCTTTTTTTATTTAATAAAATTGAGTAAAGGCTTGACATAAGTTATAGCATCATTAGTTTAAGTTATAGATAATAGTACAAGTATTTAAATGATAAGAATAGATTTACCTTTTATTGATTATCATAATTTTTTAATATACACTAGTTGATCCATCCTAATAATTTAGCTAAGAACTCTCAATCTCTTTTTGAGAAGGTCTCAAAATCTCTCTATATTTTAGAATATTACTTGTTAATTAGGTGTCTCTTAATTTTTTTTTTTTAGGTGTAGATGGACACAACACAATGCCTTTATTTTTATGTGGTGCTGAGGATCGAACCTGGGTCCCACCCGTGCTGAGCCACAATCCCAGCCCTCTCAATTGTCTTTTAAAAAATATGATTAAGGTTATTTCCCAGTGTAGGGAGCAGCATATAAATCTTACCATATTTTTTATGGATAAGAGATCCAGTTAGAATTTATATAATATTAATGAATTTTTAAAGTTTGTAACCTTTATTGCTCAAAAGTAACGTATGACTTTAATTTGGAGAACCTCAGTCCTAACAAACAAAAATGAAAGAATCAACAGTGTCTCAGTGTCTTTGAATCAATCAAATTTAGTCTCAAAGGACAATTGTCAAAATTGGGATCTAAATTAGCAGTTTAATATACTTAGTGTTTAATTACGGATGTGAATTTATTTACCAGAAATAATCTTTGTCTTAAACAATAAGAATCAGTAGGCAATAAAGACCTTTCTTTAAGGAAATAAACTTAACATTTTAATATGTTTTTATCATGTCAAAATATGGACAAAATCTTAGCTCACATCAGTATAGTCAAATTAGGAAAATAGCCTGAAATATCCTTGAATTAATCATTTAAAATTTTTATAGTTAGTCCTGTACATGTAAATCTCTTTTTTATTTGTTCTAATTTTTGTTTGGTTTCTGTTCTAAGTTTTTATATCATCTGGTTAGATAACGATATAAAGATCTTTCTATTTAGAAAAATATTTTTATCATTAAAATTTAGAATATAAAGACCTTTTTGTTTTACCCAGAGATGATTTTTTTCTTCTTCTTCTTCTTTTTTGGATCTCCAATGTGTGCTTCCTCTCTGTTGAAGCATCTTTATCTTCTAGAATTTTTCCTAGTTATACTTTGGAACAATTTCTGAAAACCTTAGAATCTATAAATAAATTATTGTACTTTGATAAGAAATATCAATGAAAATATAGTTAAAATCCTTAGATATTTATGCAGACAGAATTATTTTTGTTTATCATCTTATAAATTTGTACAATAACTTGAGAATTAGAAACTATTTGAAGGTTTTATTTTCTCTTAAAAGCAAATTTATAGTAAATACATTTATCTCAAATATCTGTAACTAAAAAGCAGTATATCAGATAAATGTACATATAAAACATATAAATTATGGGTTTTATGTTGAAGAAAAACTATTAGACAAATATATATTAACTAAACAATTAGACATATGTCCTAATTATTTTATAGATTAACACTATAGGTTATCTAAATGCCTAGAGCATAATTTATAATTGTTTTAACTTTATGTAACCATGTGGTTCTTAAAATATTTGGATCCATTTTAATTTATTTTTAACTAGGAGAGCACTCTTCTATGTGATGTCACTTGATGTAACTGAAATAAGATCCTTATGCAAACATATTTATTTCTTGTAATTATACAGTCAGGAATTAGAATAAGGATTTTTTGTTCATCTCAGGAACATTGCCGGCTTTTGTTCCTGTGGCGAGCAAATGCATCCCCATAACCTCCAAAATTAAAAGTAAAATACAAAGAAGCATGTTTGATATCTCTCATCAATAGAACATTATTTAGTAACACAACTATAGAGAAAAATAAGGTTATTTAACTCAAAACTAACTTAAATTTAGGGCTGCAAAGTAGAAACCTGTGGAATCAAATTTTGTCTGAAAAAGATATCTTTTGTTAGCATTTATAGGTAAGCATTCTTAAAAATGCAGGCTCCAGCAGGTCTGAAACAGGAAGAACAGATTAGCAGCTGGAAGGCAGGACCAGAAGTCCTATCTGAGTGACAGTGGAAGAACCAATGGGAAGCCCACGAAAATGCAAAAGGCAGGACCAGGAAGCCTGCTCCTCCAGACAGGCATCACGTGGTTACCATAGAGATGCAAATAACATGGAATACATTGCCCATTATCAGGCAAAAGTTCCCTGAGTTTTCCTAGCCAACTGCATTTCCTTTGGTTTTGTCTGCATTCCCCACGCCTGGTCAAGATCCTACGGCTGGTAGCAGCTTGCTTTGTCTTTGTGACCTGCAGTTGCAGCCTGTATCCTCTTATATTTTCTACTTTTCCTCATAGCACATGGGTGCTTTAAAAGTTTTAGTGGCAGACGCCAGCATTACCATCAGATATTAAGCCAATCTGCATTCGGCATTCAGGTCAAGTCAAAAGGTTTAAAAAGGTTAAAGGGCACTGCTAGCCCCACAGGTCTAGTTACAGACCCTATAGGGAGTAGCAACTAAAGTCTTTTGTCCCCAGCAGCTGAGTTCTAGCCATTTTGATTCAGTAAGACAAGAATGTAGCAAAGAAGTCAGTACAAACTTTCTGAGTATTCACAAAAAAAAAAAAAAAAATAGAAAATTGAAATTTGCTTCTCTCCAGGTAAACATCATAACATTTTCTCTCCCTTTTTCTCACTCTCCTAGCGCAAACGTCTAGAACATAAAGCCCAAAATATCTTTTATAAAGGTTCATAAAAATAATAAAATAAAATTTCATTAAAGTGCTCTTTCCATGGGAGAGGACTCAATTCAACAACACAGCCCATTAATCATCTTAATAACTCTTTACATTTATTTAGAGTCTCTAGAATTATACCCCAATATTAAAAATTTTAACGTCACAGATTTTCCTTCTGTCTAATTCACTTACTTTCTAAAATTCCACCCATAATACTCTGAAATCCTAAGCATGCTTAACTTGTGGAGAGAACTTTCAACTTCACTAAATTTCTTTAATTTTTATACTGGAGATCCCATACGGGCCACCATTATTTTGTCCCTTTTGTCCCAGCAGCTTAAAGACTCAGACCTTTTGCCCCACATTGGGCACCAATTGCCGGGTTTCTGTTTGTGACTAAAACACTCAGGGGTCACTCCAGTTGAACTAGGCTGACTGGACTGTGGCAAAATAACTACACAAGAGACACAAATACCTTTTCCTTTGGGGTCGCTGTGACAGCTCCTCTGACCTTAAGGGTCCACAGGAAGAGAGAGAGAAGCACGTGCTAACCCCTTTATTTGAGGAGAAGCTATTCAAATGAGGCAAGGGGTCAGGTTTCAAGGGGCTGAGTCTATCTTCTTTTTTTTTTAAGAGAGAATGAGAGAGAGAGAGAGAGGGAGAGAGAATTTTTTAAATATTTGTTTTTTAGTTATTGGCGGACACAACATCTTTGTTTGTATGTGGTGCTGAGGATCGAACCCGGGCCGCACGCATGCCAGGCGAGCGCACTACCACTTGAGCCACATCCCCAGCCCTGAGTCTATCTTATTGATGTCCACTATCAGCAGGTTGCCTGACATCTGGGTAGGCCACACCCAACGGCACAGTAAGAGAAGGGGACACACAGAAGGAACTTCCATGGAACATTCTATCCTAAATAGGGCAAGGGGTAATATTACAAAGGAACAGGTGAGCATAGCTCCACCCATGGGGCTGTAGGAAGCCACGCCCAGGCACAAAGACACAGTAACTCGAACTCTAGAAGAGCGGGGCAGTCTAGCAGCATGGGTGCCTGATGCCACATCGCACAGGGGAGTTAACTCAGTCACATGCAAGGTTGTATAAAAAGACAATGTAAAATATTTCATTAATATTTAATAGTGATTACAATACTAAAATGACATTTTAGAAATTCAAATCTTAGACCTATTAGGTTAAACTAGACATACTGTTAAATTAACTGTGCCTATTTCTTTTTTTAATTTTTTTTTTTAATTGCTATTAGCAAATTTAAAATTCAATGTGTAGTATTCCTTTTGAATAGTGCTTTTCTAGGGAATAGCTGCCATCCCGAACTAGACTTTGAGAAGAGTGATAAAGAGAAAATTATAATAACATCATGCTGTGTATGCTGTGTAACAACATAATCCACCTTGTGCCTCTCTGAGAAACTTTAACCAATATTTTAATTGTCCATGGAAGGAGTGGAATAAAATTTCTAAGTAGTGTAACTACAGTTGATAATAATTGATTGTATATTTCCAAACAGCTACTAGAGAGGGTTCTGAATGTTCCCAACATGAAAAAGTGATATTTGAGGTTGTATATATACCAATTACCTCCATCTGATCACTATACATTGTACACGTGTGTTGAAATATCACACTGTATCCTATAAATATGTATAATTATTATTTGTCAATTAAAATTTGTTTTTTGTGGGGCTGGGGATATAGCTCAGTCAGTAGAGAGCTTGCCTTGCATGCACAGGCCCTAGGTTCAATCTCCAGCACAACAACAACAATTTTTTTTTAATTTAAGATAAAACCTAGTTTTGTTGCATAGGGTGGTCTCGAACTCCTCAAGTGATCCTCCTGCTTCAGTCTCCTAAGTAGCTGGAAACACAAGTACATACTACTGTACCTGGCTCTATGTCAACTAAAAATTTTGATAATTTTTTTTAATTTAAATTGTTTTTAATGCTTTTTGTATACTGGACTGTGATTTCTTTCTAATATATTTCTTTCTAATATATTCATATAGTGAACTCAACATGGCCATTCTATATGCAAGTTAAGTACTATATATGAGATTATAACACAAATTTTGCTCATCATTTGGCATTACTCATATAACAGGAATCCCATACAATCCACAGGGACAAGGCATAGTTGAAAGAGCTCATCAAACTATTAAAATGGACTTATTAAAGCAAAAAGAGGGAATTGGGAAGGGGTATATATTCCCCAAAGATAAACTTAAAATAACCCTTTTTACTCTAAACTTTTTAAATTTCGATTTATCAGGACTTAGTGCTGCAGAAAGGCATATGTGTCAAAAAATGTGCATAAGCCCAAGGTACTTTGGAAGGATATTCTAACAGGACAATGGAAAGGTCCTGACCCAGTAATTGTCTGGAGTCGGGGATCTGTTTTTGTGTTTCCACAGGGAGAACAGCAGCCGATTTGGATTCCAGAGAGATTAACTAAAGCGATTTCTACAGACCAAAAATAAGATGATTTGGCTCAAATCCATAACAGCTGATATCCAGAACTCCAGTTTGGCTACCCTTACATCTGCGACAGAACCAGGATGCTTTTTTCAATATCTATTTTATTATTGCCCTTTCCCACATCATGAAGTTCTATTTTTTTTTTTTTTTTTGAGCTCATATAGACCTAGGTTAATGTTTTGCTGATCAGTTCTATTTTTTTTTTAATTTTTTATTGTTGGTTGTTCAAAACATTACATAGTTCTTGATATATCATATTTCACACTTTGATTCAAGTGGGTTATGAGCTCCCATTTTTACCCCATATACAGATTGCAGAATCACATCAGTTACACATCCATTGATTTACATATTGCCATACTAGTGTCTGTTGTGTTCTGCCGCCTTTCCTATCCTCTACTA
>NW_026000016.1:19493831-19497016 GCF_001458135.2 Marmota marmota marmota | reverse complement strand
GTGTGGCTGTATACTGGACCGGTAGTAAGTGACGGGTAAGATCCAATTGCAATGGTACCAACCTAAGACAGGAGGCTGACGCCTTGAGGTCAGCTCATCCAATAACGGGTAAGAACCATATGTACTATTGGACAACCTAAGGCAGGCAAGGTCCCTAAGCCACATGCTTGTTGTTTAAACAGAGAGGGGGAGATGTTGAGAGCCACAGCCGAAGGGGCCCCAGCAAATTTCCAGTTGCCAGCAAACTTCCAGCTGCCAGTTGATGATTGGCTCACAGTGGCCCCAGCAAACTTCTAGCTGCCAACTGATTGGCTCCTCTGCGGTGATGCTCATTGGGCTGTTTCCCTGCCCTTTCAGACCATGGAGCTGCTCATTGGGGGACTTTTTTTGGCTCTGCCCACGCGACCCAGCCAATCAGCCTCAAGAACAGGAGGAGTGGGGGAGGTGGAGAGGCTTGTGGGAAGCGGGTGGTGGCAGTTGGGCTCTGAAGGTTTTTCCTGAGGAGCTGTTTTGTTTGGCGTGTGTGGTTCTAAAAATAAAGTTCGTTTCTTTTGACAAGTAGCTCCTGAATTGTGCCCAGCCAGACTGCAGCAAACAACAACAACAACAAAAAGTAAATCAGAGTCCTGACAAGTGGCCAGATTACATGGGACCTTGAAAACCATGCTAAAGAGTTTAATTTCTAATGCTACAGAGTAACATTGAAGGATTTTTAGGTATCATGGTGACATGATTAAACTGAAGTAATGACGTAGTCATACATGTGAGAAATGATGTATGTTCAAAGTTTTTCACTACAGCATTATTTGTAATTATTTTTATAGGCTAAAACAAACCAAATGTCCAATAATAGACTGATTAAATAAGTTATGTTTTATCTATACAATGGGATAACATTCTGAAAACAAAAGATATTCTTTATATTCAGACTTGAAATAATGCCCCAGACACGTTATTATGTAAACAGGGTAAAGTGCAAAAAAATTTGTTACCATTTGTAGGGTTTTTCTCTATGCTAGAGATGGAGCTCAGGGGCTCACACATGCTAGGCAAGTGCTTTCCCATAGAGCTACACGCCCAATCCCATTACTATTTAAAAGAAAAACAAAGGAAAGAAGAAATGTATCTCCAGTCTGGCAGTCTGAACAAGGAGTAAGTAACATTACCTGGAAAGTAGGTAATGCCTTGGGGAGAGTTGGTGGCAAAGCAAAGGCTGGAGGAAACTTTACAGTATACTTTTTGAACCTTCTGAATTTCAAACAAATGAATAAATAATTCTTAAATTAAATAACTTAATAAAATAAGATGAATATCCTAGTTGCAAGACATAAAACTTCTGCCTTAACCAAGAAAGACAAGCACAGTTGGTCTGACCAAAGGGCAGTAATGAAGGACAAGAAGAGTAAATAAAAAGCCCAGATAGTAGAAATCCATCAAACCTCATGAACTACTGAATATAAGAAGGGAAGAAGATCATAAAAGAGGTAAGGGTGAATTGGTAATGAGTTAGAAAAAAGGTGAGAAACAAATTTAGGAAAGAAGGAGGTGAGTTCCATTCTGGATATGTTGAATTTCTAAACATGCATACATATTTTTGCTTCTATTAGTGCATTATAGTTGTACATAATAGTTGAGTTCATTTTGACATAACCATACATGCATGGGATTTAATTTACTCTATTTCAGTCCCTGGTTTCCCCACTTTCCTTCACCTCCTCCTTCTCCCTACTCCTCTTCCTCTGTACTATTGGTCTACCTTCCATTTATTGATCTATTTATTTTTAATTACTGCTTTACAAATACATAAAGGTGGAATTCACTGTCATAGAGTTATACATGTACACAGCATAATTTTGTCAAATTCATTCCTCATATCCTCCCTTTTCTTTTCCCAATCTCCTTTTTCTATCCCACTGACCTTACATCTATCTTCATGATATCCAACACCCTCCCCGCTTATTCCCCTTCCTTTGCTGTAGCTCCAATATGCACATTCTTGCTGGTTGCCAAGCTCTGACCATGTTTCAGAGTTTTATTTGCCATGAGCAATCGTGAAGGATAAGATAACATCTTCCTGCCAGTATAAACAGCAGGCCTGTTTACTGCTTGCTATAAAAGCAGATGATTCCCTAAGCTCAGTATTGCTTTCTACAATGCTACCCATTTTTTTGTGCAAGAATCCATCTGGGTCCATCACTGCAGAACTCTGAGGGCAAGGGTAACTGACACCCATAAGATTAAGCTCATGTCCCCTGCTATGCCCACCATGATGAGGTCCTTTGTCACTGACCTGGGAGTGTCATGCCAAAGAATATATTTTAAAACTTTAGGACCTGAGAGATGTGAGCATGTCTTAATACTAGTGAGAATAAGCCAGTGCACAGGAGGCAATTCACAGAGTGAGTGGTCTCACTGAGGAAGGGCAAGGTCTGGGCCAGGTGCTTAGTGTTGGGTGTCTACAAGGCCACCCCCATCCTAAGACCTGCCACATGCAAGTTGCTACAGGAGAGAGATGGCAGGGTCTTCCTTATAATCTTATGAAAATTCAGTCTCCCTCCTTCTGCCTCTCTTTAAAGAACCCATCAGCCAAAGGTACCAAAAACATACAGAGAAGGAAAAAAAAAAAAAAAAACCTTTCCAACAAATGGTGCTGGCAAAACTGGATATCCATATATAAAAGAATGAAAGTAGATCCCTATCTCTTACTCTACATAAAAGCCAACTCAGAATGGATCAAACACCGAGGAATTAAACCAAAAACTGGCACCGGCAAGGTAGAGGGAACTGTGACCATCCACAGAGCAGGCCCAGTGGCCTGCTGAGGGGCAGAGCCGCCCCCCACCCCCCGCGCCTGCCAGGTAGGCGGAACGGTGACCACCGGCAGAAAAGGCCCAGTGGCCCGCGGCGGGACAGAGCGTCCAATCACTCCTGCAAGGTAGACGGGCCTGCGACCCACCAGCAGAAGAGGAGCAGCGGCCTGCTGAGAGGCAGAGCCGCCCCCTCCCCCTGCGCTGGCAAGGTAGAGGGAACTGTGACCACCCACAGAGCAGGCCCAGCGGCCTGCTGAGGGGCAGAGCTGCCCCCCACCCCCCGCGCCTGCCAGGTAGGCGGAACGGTGACCACCGGCAGAAAAGGCCAAGTCGCCCGTGGCGGGACAGAGCTTCCAATCACTCCTGCAAGGTAGG
>NW_026000016.1:19487973-19489962 GCF_001458135.2 Marmota marmota marmota | reverse complement strand
CAGAGTAGGGTCGAAGAGCATGAGAAGAAGATTAACATTAAATAGGGATGAGAGATGGGAGGGAAAGGGAGAGAGAAGGGAAATTGCATGGAAATGGAAGGAGACCCTCAGAGTTATACAAAAGTAGATACAAGAGGAAGTGAGGGGAAAGGGAAAAATAATACAAGGGGGACAAATGAATGTCAGTAGAGGGGGCAGAGAGAGAAGAGGCGAGGGGAGGGGAGGGGAGGGGGGATAGTAGAGGATAGGGAAGGCAGCAGAACACAACAGACACTAGTATGGCAATATGTAAATCAATGGATGTGTAACTGATGTGATTCTGCAATCTGGATTTGGGGTAAAAAAGGGACCTCATAACCCACTTGAATCAAAGTGTGAAATATGATATATCAAGAATTATGTAATGTTTTGAACAGCCAACAATAAAAAATTAAAAAAAAAAAAAAACCAAAAACTTTGCCACTGTTAGGAAAAAAAAAAAGGCCAATACTCCTACATATAAATGCAGGCAATGACTGTCTCAATAGAACCCCTCAAGTTCAGGAACTAATATTAATAATTGAGATGGGATGGCCTCAAATTAAAGATTTTTCACAGAAAAGGAAATAAGAGTATAAAGAAAGAGCCTAGGGAATGGGAGAAAATCTTTGCCAGTTACTCTTCTGACAAAGGATTAATATCTGGACTATATAAAGAATTCAAAACAACATAAAAATCCAATTAATAAATGGGTAAATGAATTAAACATATTTCTCAAAAGAAGTCCAAATGGTCAGCAAATGTATGAAAAAAATATTTAACATGTTTAGTAATCTGGGAAATGTTAGACTGAGATTCCATCTCACTCCAATTAGAATGAGAGTCATCAAGAATACAAATGGTGGCGCAAGCTTGTAATCCCAGCGGCTCAGCAGGCTGAAGCAAAAGGATCACGAGTTCAAAGCCAGCCTCAGCAAAAGCAAAGCACTAAGCAACTCAGTGAGACCCTGTCTCTAAATAAAATACAACATAGAGCTGGGGATGTGGCTCAGTGGTCGAGTGCCCTTGACTTCAATCCCCGGTACCAAAAAAGAAGAATACATATAACAATAAATGCTTGTGAGTATGTGAGGGAAAAGACACTTTTACACACTTTTGGTGGGACTGTAACTAGTACAACCACTATGGAAATCAGTACGGGGTTCCTTAAAAAACTAGGAATGAAACTACCATGTGACCCAACTATACCACTCCTCAATGTTTATCCAAGAGAATTAAAGTCAACATACTATGGCCAAGTTATGGAATCAGGTGTCCATCAACTGATGAATGAATAAAGAAAATGTGATATGTATAATGGAGTTTCACTCAGCCATAAAGAAAAATGCAATTATGTCATTTGCAGGAAAATGGACAGAACTGGAGAGCATTACGTTAAGCCATATAAGACAGACCCAGAAAGTCAAGGGTCATATTTTTTCTCTCATATGAAAAACTAGAGGGAGGAAAGAAAAGAAGGAAGGAAAGAAGGAAGAGAAAAGAAATGAAAAGAAAAGGATCTTGTGAAAACAGAAGGGAAGACAATAGGGTAAAGGAAAGGAATCATAGGGAGGGAGGAGAGGAAGTCAACAGGAAGTACTGTAGAATGAAATTGATCAAATTATATATATGAACAAATATGTCACAATTAATCCAACTATTATGTTGGATTATGCATCAATTTAAAAAAACACTTTTTAAAAAAGAATTTGTTGCTATCCTCTTCTCTTATGAGCTAATCTAGCAAGAGTGGTTATCTTTGCCTAGGTGGACCACAGAAAACACTATCTTCTTTCTCTCTAGTCTGAAAACAAAAAGGCCTGACTGATATAAGGGGGGAAAGGCAAAATCCTTTTGCTGATGAGCCCACAATAGGCTGAAGAACAATACAATTCTCTCAAGAACTTTTTCTGTCCACCAGCACACTGACCCACTAGGTCTGTCATCTTTTTTTTTTTTTTTTTTTTCTTT
>NW_026000016.1:19476531-19487620 GCF_001458135.2 Marmota marmota marmota | reverse complement strand
TTTTTTTTTTTTTTTTTTTTTCCTTTCTCTACTGACCAAGGTTCCCCTCCTCCTGCAAGAAGGAAATATCTTCACGTATGCTCTGGAAGCTTCAGTGAGGTCCCCTGTGCTGTCCCTGTTTCTGGCCTAAGATCTCATCAGCACAATAGTTTTCCTTTCTCCCATTTCTCCTCAAGACATGCTGCACTGGCCTTGGCATCCCAGTGCAATACAGAAAAAGAAGAGAAGGAGGCACAAAATCTATTAATTAATATTGAACTTTTTACTGGTCTTGGCAAGTAGGGGAATAAATTTTGATTGGGCTTATAAAAATGAAGAGACGTGACTTATCTGTTGCCTTCAAATTGTTATCATACAATTCCTATCTGTATTCATTTGTAGTTTAGAAATGGAATGATTAGGAAATTCCCACATGAAGACTCTTTCTTCTAAGTAGTACGAGGCAAGATCTTTGCTGAGAGTGAATGGGAAAGAAGAAAGAAGCCAAGATTTGTCATTCACTCAACACTACTTGCCTCCACAGGGCCCCACATCTCAGAACACCAAGTCCTGGCCCTGCTCTCACATTCTACAGCCTGAACTTAACTGGATGAACTGCATTTTTGCATTTTTTCTGTGTGCCCCTCTAGAATCCCTCTCCATTATTCTCTACCCCTCCAAGTTTCCCCAGGACCTATTTCTTTGTCTTTTTGTATCCAGCTGTCTTGCCTCAGGTTTCCTGCCATGCTTAGTCAACAGAGGCAGAGCACTGCAGTCTTCTATTACTGAATAACAAGCTGCCCAAAATATAACTGGCTTCATAAACAACGCTTTATTATTTTTCACAGTTGTGGGTTGGCTAGGTGGTTTCTCAACTGGTTTTGCCTGGGCTCACTCATGAACCTGTGTTTAGCAGTTAATTAATCTATACATGGTTCTCAATGTTCCACAGTCAGCCCTTCAAATTTTCCATTATCACCATCCTGAACTCTGGGCCCCTTCACCTTCCATCCTGCCTGCTCTGTTAACACATAACCCTGAACCACTCTAATTTTCACTTTCTTTGTTCCTACAAAGCACTGCTGGAAGAAAACATTTAACAGAAAAAAACATGGCCCACCACAAATTCATTCTATCCAACACCAAATGTATCTTAGATGGTGCCTAACAATTCTTCTATTCATCTCTGTTGATTCCTAGTAAACTCCCTCACAATACCTATTCTCCATCATCTCTGCCTCAAGCTCCAAAGCACTACTCTGTTCCCCTTAGCAGAAGGTCTATCATCTTCATTACTGAATAGATGTAAACTACACCATCCCTGGTATCACTATTAACTCCATACCCCCTTTACAGTCACTGTCTTTGGACCAGGAATTGTGAGGTCCACAGGGGATATAAGGAATTGCTGAGAGTGAATGGGAAGGAAGATGTGGTCTTAACAAGACCAGGTGCCCACATCACACAAGCAGGCCCCAAAGGAGATCCTTGGGGTGCAGTATCCCATCAGGGAAGGCAAGTGCTATACCCCACCTCCAGGAGCTCCACCTACAAGACCAACCTTCCCACCCAAATAACCTTCACCATCTTGAGGGTGGAGATACAAGCAAACAACAGACAACACCACCCATTGGATGAGAATGGAAACAGGAAAGACACTGATATCCAATAAAAACAAGACTTGAATCTTCCTTGAGATTTCCCTCCCTCCCCCCCACCCTCTCCCGCCCTCACATCCCCAACATTTGTGAAACCAAGAACTTTTCATGAATTAGGCTACTGAGGACTGGAATGTTTGAACAGTATTTATAGTGGTGTTGTACATTCTTTCACCTCCTATTTTTACACTTTTTATTTTTCTTAATTTTTATGTTTGTTTGTTTTCTGTAGTCTACTGTCTTCCCACTTACTTGTCTCCCCCAAATCACTTTCTCTCTCTCCTCTTGCTACTAACCAACTTCTTTAGGTTCCTCTTTCAACCTTTCTAAGATCTACTAACTCTATATCCTCACCTCCTACCCCCTCAACATCTCATCCGACACCTCACCTGGGTTTTTGGTCCACCACCAGAAACTGTAGATAGACCCTATTGCAAACCTACTGTTTATATTGTAGATAATAACTGAACTTACCATTTCTGTATCTTGTGACAAAAACCATAAACATCTTAATAGTAGCTACTTGGTTTAAGGCTGTATATTGTTTGTATTTGGATCTATTAATATTGTTCTTCCCCCTAAAGGGGAGGTATTGGAACACTACAGGGACACTATAAGTTTATAGGATAAAAACTGTAACACCTTGGATCTGCAGTGCTAGAAGGGAAAACACATGAACAACATGAAAAAACAAGGGAAGAAAGTGCCCCAAACAAACCAAGAATCCATGGCTAGCACAACAGAAGAAATGACAGAGAAGAAGTTCAGAATGTATATAATTAAAATGTTCTGTGAATTAAAGGATGATATAAGAGAGCAAATACAGCAGCAACAGATCATTTCGATAAAGAACTACATAAGCAAATACAGTAAGCAAAAGGAGATTGAGGTTCGAAAAAAAACCCCAAACAAACAGAAATCCTTGAAATGAATGAAACAATAAACCCTCTTGGGGGGTGTTAGCTTCACTGTTGGCTCAAGTGTGTTCCTGACAAACCTTCCTCCACCTCTCAGTATCTTCATTCTTTCCTAAAGGAATAAATCAGTTGTTTCCTCTTTTGCATTAAATATTGATGTCTTCCTTACCTTGAAAAAATATTTTGATGCATGCTTTACCACTCCTAATCATTCTACTTCCCTGATTCCTTTCAACAATATCAATACTAATACTTCTTCTAAATTATTTCCCTCTCTCTCTCTCTCCTTTTAAATGTGATTGAACCCAGGGCCTTGCATATGCTAAGTGAGCCTCTATCACTCTATCCCCAGCCAGAAATGACTTCTCTTTTAACTGCCAACTCCATGCCCCACACATTTAATCCACACCTAACCTTTGCAGAATCCTGCCATCACTGCTCCAAAGTTAGACCATTCTCTCTTACTATTTCTCTCCTTCTTTATCTTTTCTCCCTCCTTCTCACCATTCCTTTCTTCCACATTTCTGTCTCCCATTCTTCCTCTCAAAGCCACCTGCAGCCCCCTGCCCCTGAACCCCTGGTTGCAAGATTACCTTGATTATTTAAAATATTACAGAATAAGCAGTATAATAGATTTAGAAAAAAAGATCACTGGTGGGGCTGGGGTTGTGGCTCAATGGTAGAGCGCTCGCCTAGCACACGTGAGGCCCTGGTTTCAATCCTCAGCACCACATAAAATAAAATAAAGATACTGTATCCATCTACAACTAAAAAATAAATATTAAAAAAAAAGATCACTGGTGGCCTTAATAAAAACACTTGCAGTGAAGAAGGGAAGAAAAATTCCAAAGAGTACTGTTGGCAAGAAAATTAGATCCCAGTGACAGAATACGCAATTGAAGAACATGGCTATTTAAACAGAATGCATGCTGGGCATATTGGTACATGCCTGTAATCCCAGTAACCTGGGAGGCTAAGGAAGGAGGATTGTAAATTCAAGTCTCAGCAACTTAGCAAAACCCTGTCTCAAAATAAAAAATAAAAAGGGCTAGGGATATAGCTCAGTAACAGACCACCCCTGCTCAATCCCCAGTATGGGGGCAGGGGACTGCACACCACAACCAACTATTGTTGCACCATGTAGTAGGTACAGTTCTAACGCAGTGCATGTACTAATTCACTGAACCACACAAAACCCCGTAAAGGAGGTCCTACAATTATCTTCATTTTACAAAGGTGGAAACTTAAGCTCAAAGACACTCAATAACTTGAATAGGATCATATATTGTCAACATATTCAACTCCTAAGAACTAGGGAAATCTTGATGAAAGCTGTGAAATCTAACAGAGGAATGGGGATGAGAACAAACAAAAACTTTCATCATGTGAGAAAGGTAGATTAATTAGCTTTCTGAGTTAGGAATGGACATTTCCTCCAAGTCTAGAAAAAAAAAATTCTCACACCTCTCTCATATCTCTTTTGCCAGGATCATGATCTGTGTGGATGTGAGAAAAAAATACCTTCTGGCTGTCAGGTTAGTATTAGTGAAATACAATCATACGGCGTTTAACCATGTATATCAGCCTCTGTTTTAAAGTGCTTTAAATATTCTTATTCACTAACTCCTCACAGCAGCTCCCTGAGCAGGTAGTATTGTTTTACAGAGGAGGAAAACTGAACCACAGAGAGGTCAAGCAATTCTTCCAAGATCACTAGGAAACAGTGGAAATGGAATTCAAACACACACAGCCTACAATCTGTGAGATTCACCATGCAACTGCTATCTCTCAAACATTCAATTTTAAAAAGCTCAATAAAGTATTTAATTCGACTTAAAAGAACCTTGTAGGGGGAAGGGGTACTAGGGATTGAACCCTCAGTGCTCTACCAGGGAGCTACATTCCAGTCCCGACTTTTTTATTTTGGGGGCGAGGACCAGGGATTGAACTCAGGGGCTCTTGACCACTGAGCCACATCTCCAGCACTATTTTTATTTAGAGACAGGGTTTCACTGAGTTGCTTTAGTGCCTCACTGTTCCTGAGGCTGGCTTTGAGGTCTCAATCGTCCCTCAGCCTCCAAAAATCAATAGGATTACAGGCATGTGCCACCACACCCAGCTATCCAGCCCTTTTTATTTTGAGATAGGGTCATACTAAGTTACTGAGACTGGCCTCAAACTTGTGATCCTACTGCCTCAGCCTCCCGAGTAGCTAGGATTTCACACATTAGGTGTACAAATTCAACTAAAGCAGAACTTCTTGACGATAATGACTATAACAAGGTGGTTCCAAAGAGACATCTGGAGATACCACACCATAGGAGCTTTGAAGATAGATCCAAGGGCCACAAACTGATGACCTGAAGGACAAATTTGGCCCTCAGATGATGTTTTTCTTAACATAGGGTTCGTTTATGATTTTGTTTTTGTTTCTTGGTATTGGGGATTGAACCCAGGGCCTTATGAATGGTAATCACGTACTCTACTACCGAGCTACAATCCCAGCCTGTTTGTTTGGAACATACACACATGTTGTAAATACTATCCTGTATTCTTTCTGATTCATACATTTCTAGACTGGCCCCCATAAGAATCTGGGTTTATTAATCCTGAAAAATACTAGTTTTGTACTATGTAAGAATTTACCTACAAGAAGCCAGGGAATGAATCAAATGACCTCTTAAGACTCTCTCCAAGTGCTCTGATTCCAACATTATTTTAAAGAACATTGCTATAATTTGGATAAGTGTTCCCCAAAGACCCATGTGTTGAAATCCTGGTCAACATATTAGGTAGTGGAAGCTTAAGAGATGGGGCCTAGTAGGAGGAAGTCAGGTCACTGGGGGCATGTCCTAGAAGGGATATTGGGGTCCTGGCTCGTTATTTTTATTTTTTTGCTTCTTAGCCACCATGATGTGAATAGGCCTCCTCCACGGTTTGCTCTTGGTTGGCCTTTTGGTTTCGGGCTATAGACTGAAACCTCTGAAACTCTGAGTCAAAATAAACCTTTCCTATTTTTAAATTGATTAACTTGGATATTTTATTACAGTTACAGAAAGCTGAGACAAACACACATAAACATAAACCTGGCTTATAAGAAAATGTTCTTGATCTTGGAAGAACTACACTAGAACATTCCAGTGTTGCCAAGTTTTTGATTTTCAATTCTGAAGTACAGAGTAAAAATGTTGCAATTAATGGTTTTTTGTTTGTTTGTTTGTTTTTTAGTTATAGTTAGACATTTATTTATTTAGTTTTATGTGGTGCTAAGGTTTGAACCCAGTGACTTTGCATGTGCTAGACAAGCACTCTACTGCTGAGCCACAACACCAGCCCCACAATTAGTGTTTTAATTACATATTAAATGTTGAAATTAATAATTGAATTAGGATTAAGACATCTTTAATAAGCCAAAGTGATACAGTTTGTATAACACAAAAGAACAAATTATGTTATAGTTTACATTAAGATGTTTGTTATCATTTATCACTTTGGTTTGGATTGCTGAGAATAAAATGTGAATATTTTTGGTTTTTTAGAAAAAAGATTTCTATTTCAAAAATTTCAATCTAATAAATTGTAAGAATGGCATATTGAACTGCATGCTTTCACCTAGATTCACCACTTATACATTTTATTATCATTATTACCATCATTTTGCTGGACTGTTGGGAGAGTAAATTGTAGACATTATAACAGTTTCCTGAAATATTCTAGTGTAGATCTTCCAAGACCAAGAACATTTTCTTATAAGCCATAGGGTTTATGTTTGTTTTTGTCTCAGCTTTCTATAACTGTAATAAAATATCCAAGTTAATCAATTTAAAAATAGGAAAGGTTTATTTTGACTCAGAGTTTCAGAGGTTTCAGTCTATAGCCCGAAACCAAAAGGCCAACCAGGAGCAAACTGTGGAGGAGGTCTGTTCACATCATGGTGGCTAAGAAGCAAAAAAATAAAAATAATGAGCCAGGACCCCAATATCCCTTCTAGGACATGCCCCCAGTGACCTAACTTCCTCCTACTAGGCCCATCTCTAAAGTATTTAAAATACTTATAATGAAGTAAAAGTTGAGATCAGGCTGGATACTAGTCTACCATGCCTTGGAGATAAAAGTGCATAGAAAAGAAGGAGCCACTGATAGAGGCAGTAATGTGAACTGTTACCTGATGCTATATGATAAGAGCTGGTTTTACGTTTGGCTTTTATGGAACATGGGGTTCAAGTCATCAGAAGCAGAAATGCCAAGCTTTCTGAGGATGAGCAGCAGTTCCTAGCTGAACCGGTCAGACTGACCTCTAGCCTAGAAGGCAGCTCACCAGGCAAGTACCTTTAGGGGCAACCAGTTGATTACACCACTCAGTAAAAGCAGGGTAGAGGGAGACTGAGAAGAAAAAAATATAAGGGCAAATGAAGTAGGGGCAAGGAGGTAATGTTTAAACACTAAGAAGTCCCTTATTCTTGAACATCTGTTTCTTCAGATACAATAAAGTGAAATGAATTTATTTCAAGAATCCTCCAAAGAGCTAGGGTGAAGTTCATTGGTAGAGTATCTGCTTGGTGTTTTCAAGGCTCTGGGTTCCATCCTCAGCAATGGAACTCCTAAGTTCCTGAGTCCTTGAGATGAGAGTAAAGGGCAATTATAGCAGAAGCAAAGATGACTCAGAGCTTCTCTTGTTTGTTCTCCCATGAACTGAAATATAAGACTAGAGGCAAGGAAGAACGAATGATCCTCTGAGCCACTCTTACATCATAATTCTGGTGCCAAGAACATGGAAAAGCAGCCTAAGGGACCAGGTAGGCCCTGAAAAACTCCAGATGATACTCCAAATGGTATCTGGGTGAGCTGGGATGCTGGCCACTGTAGAGGGAATTAGGGTTCACAGCTCAGCCTTAGGAGTAGTAAGACTCCCAGAGGTGAGCTAAGGAAAAAAGAGAAAGGCAATAAAGAACAGCAGCCAGAAGAAGTTCAGGCCACTAGTTATGAAAAAGAGTTAGAGGTTTGCAAAGAGAGAAAACTGGAAGGGAAAATGTTGAAAGAGATAAAAATATAGTTTCAGGAGACAGGGACTAGAAATGTCAATGCTTAATGATGAAAGTAAAGAAAGAAGTTCAGGGGCTAAGGGTATGTATAGCCAGTGGCAGAAATCCTGCCTAGTATGCACAAGACCCTGGGTTCAATCTCCAGCAAAAGAAAGAAAGAGAAAAAGAAAAAGAAAAAAGTTCATAAGAAGGGAAAAAAAAAGGTAATTGAGAATAACTAGAAAACAAAGCAAAAGCCGGGTTCAGTGGCGCATGCCTGAAATCCCAGCAGCTGGGAAGGCTGAGGCAGGAGGATTACAAGTTCAAAGCCAGCTTCAGCGACTTAGCAAGGCCCCTAAGCAAGTCAGTGAGACCCTGTCTCTAAAAATAAACATACATAAAAAGGCTGGGGATGTGGCTCACTGGTTAAGTGCCACTGAGTTCAGTTCCTGGTACCAAAAAAAAAAAAAAGTGAAGCAAAAATGAAAAAGCAATTCATAGTCATATATAATATTGCAGTTGATTTATCTATTTTACTTAATGAGATTTTGAATCGAGTGAATTTATTGCAAATTATTTTAAAATAAGCTTTTTAAATGATTTTATTATTATTAAAGTATTTAAAAAATCCTAATGTAACCTTTTAAAACAACTTCTTTAAAAAGTGAAGCCAGTGTAATAAAATAAAATTAATTTTTTTTCAAGTTTAATAATTCCTTCTTTTTTGTCAGGCTTTTGGAAGAAAGTAGAGAGAAATGGTATAAATAAACTCATCTGCAGGCAGTAGCCTGCTGGTCATTGACTGGCTCCTCACAAGAAAACAGTCCTGACTTGTGGCATTGATTTGAACAGTGTTGATTTGAACCATGTAAATATGCCCACCATACCCAGTTCCAAGCTATTGACCATCAACTCGAAAGTCACTCAAGGTGGCATCTGGGAGAAATGCGTAAGTAGCATTCCACTGTAAAGTATGTTCACCAAGCATATACCAGACATACATGACCTCAACTGCATAAATAAGAGTAAACTGTAGTAAGGTAATTGGGAAATGGTAAATTTTGAGTTTTTATAAACTTTGGGTTTTTTCATTCTTAACAAAAACATTTATTTTACATTTTATCCAGAATAACCTGAAAAAAATACGGGGCACTTCATGAGTTAGTGTGTAATCACTGTATAGGGGACATGCTAATCTCCATGTTATTCCAATTTTAGTATAAGTGCTACCAAAGTGAGCACCCTTGTTTTTAATACATTTTAATTAAGTTTTTATAACTTGAAAAATATAAACTAATTTTTAACAATGGCTTGGAGAATTCCTGAAAATTTAGCACTCAGTTCTTATGATTGGTACAAGTCAGCATGATTTGCCTCCAGCACACTCCTGACACTCTCCCCCACACCCCCGCCTCTATACAAGTTAATATTCTACCATAGATACAAACCAGAAATTAAATACAACTCTTTTTTTTGGCGGGGGGGGGGGCTTTAAAATATTATCTTCCTCCTTTTTAAATCAATTTTATAGGATTTTAAATAAATTACCAACATGTCGATTTTGATAGGGTTTATGGAGAAAATGACTGTCTCATACAAAGATTTTTATTTTTTTCAAAGGTTTTTAAATATGCAGATGGGTACTATTTGTCTTTGGCAAAGTATGGAGATACCATAAACTGATAAGAGGTACAAATTAACACCAAAAGCCTTTATAATTAAGTATATGTTTATGCACTTGCACCACACAGAGAGTAGTAAACATAAAAGTAAATTTATTTCAAAACAAATGAGTCACATTAACGGCCCAGAAGTGGCATCATCACTTAATCTGGATCACCTAAAATACAGCATTTGGATCACTTAAAATGTTTGACCTAGTGAAAGCTGTTTTTTTTACAGGCATTCAAGGGTGTAGTAGTATCACGTTCTTGACACAAGGTGGAGCCAGTGCCATGAAGCTAGGCTGTGAGTGTTCAGTTAAGGGCGGTCTAAGGTCAAAAACATCCGGAAGCAAAGACCTGATTCAGGACATCTGATGCAATCCTAAGGGGCAAAAGAATAGGCAAAACATTTTATTTCTATGAACTAGCTGATATATCATGCCAAGTATGAAAGAATATTTAAACAATTCAATTTCCAGGAACAAAGCAGAATTTGAAAATGATTTTCATTCATTTAACAAATATTTACTGAGCTCTACACTATATGATGAGTAGTATTTACAGTAGAGAACAACAACAACAAAAAGACCTTGCACTTATTTTTTTTGAAGCATTTTTCATAGATCAACCTTATTTTGAAGCCAAATAATGAAATGAAGCTAAAATAATGGCAAAATCTATTCAGCAGAACTATTCTATTCATAAAAGGTCTTTTTTTCCAAGGAACCTGAAATCAAGTGAAGATCATTAAAAAATAAATATGTGTGTGTGTGTGTGTGTATTTCCCCAAAGTCTTTTGTTTCTAACTTACTGCAATGCTATTTCTTATATATGCCTATGTGCTATAGTCCATAGTCCTCAAACACAGAACTCAGGAACTCCCATGCATCATAAAAAAAAAAAAAAGTAAAATACTAGGAATTGCAGAGTAAAACAATAAATAATTTAATGGCATAACTACTTTTACACCTACTATGGCTCAGGCACTTCCCTACACATTATGATTACCATGATACACTAGAAAGATAAGGTCCCAAACTGGGCTGGGATTGTGGTAGAGTGGTAGAGTGCTTGCCTAGCATGTGTGAAACTCTGGGTTCAATCTCAGAACCACATATAAATAAATAAAATAAAGGTATTCTGTCCATCTGTAACTAAAAATATTAAAAAAAAGAAAGAAAGAAAGAAAGAAAAAGACAAGGTCCTTGCTCTAACCATGAAACTTACAATTAGGTGGGAAAAAGCATGAACATAAATAAATATGAGCTAACTTTAGGCAGTAACATATGCTATGAAGAAATCACCACCATCACCATTATTTTCATAACTGTATTTGTTTGCTTGGACTGCCATAACAAAATCACACACACTGAATGGTTTAAACAAAAGCAATTTGTTTTCTCATAATTCTGATGACTGGAAGTCTGAAATCAAGGTGTCAGCAGCTTTGGTTTTTTTTGAAGGCCTCTCTGCTTAACTTGAGAGGGCACTGCTTTCTCTGTGTCCTCACATGATCATTCCTCTGCACATCACCATCCTTAGTGTCTATGTATCCAAACTCCCTCTTCTTATATATAAAGAACCAGTCAGATTGGATTGGGATCTACCTTAACAGTATCATTTTAAACTTAATTGCCTCTTAAAGACTTTATCTCCAATTAAAGTTACATTCTGAGGTCCTGGGAATCAAGACTTCAAAACACACCAGGGGCTGGGGCTGTAGTTCAGTGGCAGAGCATTTGCCTAGCATGTGTGAGGCACTGAGTTCGATCCATTTGCACCACACAAAAAAACAAGCAAATAAAATAAAGGCATGGTGTCTATCTATGACTACAAAAAAAAAAAAAAAA
>NW_026000016.1:19438771-19476517 GCF_001458135.2 Marmota marmota marmota | reverse complement strand
TATATATATATATCCCAAGGGCAAACACTTCAAGACAGCAATATAGGCAATGAATTTTTTTAAAAAACAAGACCCCAAAAGCACAGCCAACAAAAGCAGTAACAGACAAACAAATTACATCAAACTAAAAAGTTTCTGCACAGTGAAAGAAAAAAACCAACAGAGTGAAGAGAAAACCATCAGGCTAGGAGAAAATATCTGCCAACTTTATATATCTTACTAGGGATTAACAGCTAGAAAATATGATGAACTCAACAATAAGGAAAAAATGGTTTTTAAAATGGTTAAATGATCTGACGGACATTTCTAAAAACAAGATACACGAATGTCCTACAAGTATATGAAAAAATGTTCACTATCACACTACTCATTAGGAAATGCAAATCAAAACAACAATGAGATACACCAATTCACTCCAGACAGAATGACTTCTATCAAAAAAGCAAAAATAACAAATGCTGAAGACTGGGGGACAGGGGTCTTTTATATGCTAGTGATGGGAATGTAAATTAGTACAACCATTACAGAGAACAGTAGTTCCTTTAAAAACTAAAAATAGAACTACTATGTGATCCAGCTATCCCACTTGTGGGAATATATTCAAAGGGAAGTGAAATCAGCATATAAAAGAGATACCTGCACACCCATGTTTATTGCAGCACTATTTACAATAGCCAACATGTGGAATCAACTGAGTTGTCTCCAATAGCAGATGAATGGATAAAAGAAAATGTGCACAATGGAGTGTTATTTAGTGATACAAAAGGATAAAATCCTGTCATTTGCAGCAAAACGGATGAAACTGAAGGACATTATGTTAAATGAAATAAGCCAGGCCAAAAAGAAAGAAAGAAAGAAAAGAAATGGAGACGTTTATATGGAGATGATATATAGATAGATAGATAGATAGATATAGATATAGATAGATAGATATAGATATATGTATATCTTACAGAAGAAGAGAGTTATAATAGTAATTGCTAAAGGATGGGAAGAGAAGGGAAGGGAAGGGCGATAGAGGAAAATTGGTTATCAGGTACCAAATACAGTTTCATAAGAGGAATAAGTTCTAATGTTTTACAACACAGTAGGGTGACTATTGTTTGTAACAACCTGTTATATATTTTATGAAGATCTAGAAGAAAAGAGTTTGAAGCCTCCAAGCACAAAGAAAAGATAAATGGTTAATAAGAAGGAAATGTTAATCATTCTGATTTGATCAATAATACATCTACCAAGTTATCACACTGTACCCCATAAATATGTACAATCATTAGTATTCTACAATACTGGAGATTGAACTCAGGTGCACTCTACTACTGGGCTACATCCCCAACCCTTTATTTTTATTTTTTATTTTGAGATAGGTCTATTGCCTAGACCACTGCCAATAACCCTCACAATGTTATTCTGTTTCTGCAGTAAACAACTACCTCAATTCATTCTCCTCACAGCAACCAAAACAATTTTCTAAAATAAGCATCACAGCATGTAACTCCCCTACTTAAAACTCTCCAATGGCTGATCATCTCACTGATCTAAACTCCTTTCCATGATCTATAAGGCTCTACATATGGCCCTGTGAACATTTTTAATTTGGTATTATATTACTAACTACATGGCGACTACACTCCCCTCTTTGCTTTTCTCTAACATTCTAAACTGCTTCCCCTTCATGGGATTTTTATATTAACTCTCCCTCAATTCTTCACATAACTGAGCTACACCCCCAGTCATTCAAATCAATCCGCTTTTGGGTAGGAGTAGGGTTACTGGGGATCAAGCCCAAGGCCACTGAGCTACATCCCCTGGTTCCTTCTAATATTAAAGATCTTAACTCAAAAGTTACCTCCAGAGAAGCTTCCCTGATGAGAACACCTAACCTATTCCATCTGCCTAACCATCCTTTATTCTCTAATGTACCCTCCTATTTTATCTTTATAATATAAAATATTTTTATTACCTCATCCTGTTTTATTTTATAACACTTATTACCATCTGAAATTATATTTACTTAGTACTTGTTTACTTGAATAGTACCCATCTCTTTTCTCTATCTTTTCTCTAAAACATTAAGTTCCATGAGCATAGATAGAGGCCTTTTCTGTATCTATCAATGCAGTATTCCTACACTTAAGAAGGAGCTCACACATAATAGGAACTCAAAAAACATTTATAGGAGAGAATAGTGCTTACCACATTGGAAGGGTGTGAAAGAGTAGGGGGTGGAGAGAGGAACTGGTACAGGGGTGCAGTTGGATAGAAGGAATAACTTCTAATGTTCTATAGCACAGTAGGATAACTATGGTTGACAACGACAGAATAATTCAAAAAACTAGCAGAGAGGATTTTGAATGTTTATCATTTTAAATAAATGGTAAATTTCAGAGGGGTTGGATGTACCAATTACCCAGATCTTATCATTACATGCTGTATACATGTACCGAAATGTTACACTGTACCCCATAAATATGTACAATTACTCTGTCATTTAAAAATAAAAACAGGAGTCAGGAACAGTGGAGTATGCCTATAATCTCAGTGACTTAGGAGGCTGAGGCAGGAGGATCACAAGTTCAAATTCAGCCTCAGCAAAAGCGAAGTACTAAGCAACTCAGTGAGACCCTGTCTCCAAATAAAATACAAAATAGGGCTGGGGATGTGACTCAATGGTCAAGTGCCCCTGAGTTCAAGCCCTGACACAAAAATAAATAAATAAATAAAACATATTTTCAATGTAAAAATAATATTTATTGAATAACAAATGACATTGTTAAATATTTTACAGATGGAATAATACCTTTCAACTGAAAAGCACTTTCATATAACTTCATTAAATTCTCACATCAATCTACATTATACTCCCTATTTTGAACAACAAGGAAACTAGTTGTTTCCTTAGAGAAGTTGTTTGACTTACCCCACTAGTAACATAGCAAGTGTAGAGAAAATCAGTATTGGTCTCTGTCCTCTCACTCTTAAGATTCTGTCCCTCAGCGTTTTTTTGCAATATCATCTTCTTAGATCAAATCATGGTGGTTAGTGTGAGGTTAAAGTAGCAGCACAGAAAGAGATTCAAACAGTCTAGACCACTATGCTTTTTGCATGTTTCAGAGATGCTTTGGTCATAACAAGGGTTTAATCAATGCTTACTGAATTAATTGGCTAAACCACATATGTGGCAAAAGGCCTCAATAATCCCAAATTCAACACTGTCCAAACAAAACAAAACAATTCCACTGTCTTAAAGTTTCCTTTTGAAAATAATACTTGAAACACCATTTGGCAACACAACAGTAGTACTTGTCACAGACAAGATGGACCAACAGAAAATGAACTTGTGGGCAAACAGGATAGTTATTTGTATCTAGTCTCTAAGTTATCTCCCCCAAGAAATTTCAGTAATTTCATAAATTAAAAACTTATAGTGGAGGCCAGGCACGGTGGTACACGCCTGTAATCCCAGCGACTTGAGAGCCTGAGAGGCAGGAGGATGACTAGTTCAAAGTCAGCCTCAGCAACTTAGTGAGGCCCTGAGCAACTCAATGAGACCCTGTCTTTAATAAAATATAAAAAAGGGTTGGGGATGTGGCTTGGTGGTTAAGCACCCTGGGTTCAATCTCTGGTACCAAAAAATACTTAGTGGAGGAACTTCACACAGACACTACCTCACCAAATGATCAAAGTTAAAATCAGTATTAAGACATACCAATATTATATATGCTCTTCACAGTACCTGAGAAGGGTACAAACACTCTCTTGTGGTATTCTTCCCCAAAATACATTATCTCAATCTAATAATGAGATATCAAGGGACACACTAAAAAATAACTGAGGAAGACTTTTCAAAAATATCAAGTCATGAAGGACAAAAAGAATGAGAAACTTTCAGTTTGGAGAATAAAAGAAATAACTAAATGTAACACAGGAATTTGCATTGGATCCCGGAAGAGAAGATATATTAGTTTAAAAAGTGAAAGTCCAACAAGACCTATAGTCCAGTTCATGATATCAACCCAATGCTAACTTCTTGGTTTTGATAATTGTACTCAGGGAAAGCTGGGTAAAGTATATACAAGGACTCTAAGTACAATATTTTGAATTTCTGTAACTCTAAAATTATTTCAAAATAAAATGTGTTTAAAAGCACTGAAAAAAATGAATTTTACAACGGCATTGAGCTGAGGTTGTGGCTCAGTGGTAGAGCACATGCCTAGCTAGCATGTGTGTGGGTTCAATCCTCAGCACTACATAAAAGCAGATGAAGGAAACAAAGATATTGTGTCCAACTACAACTAAAGGAAAAAATATTTTAATAAATAAATAAATAAATGGCATTTTAGGGCTGGGAATGTAGTTGAGTGGGAGAGCATTTGCTAGCATGTGTGAGGCTGAGTTCAATCCTCAGTACCAAACAAATGAACCAACATAAAGGTATACTAACTTTTTTCTCTGTGATCCAGTAATGGAGATGTCTGGATAACCTGATATTTTTAAAAGAGTTGCCACTTTTATATATTTAGGAATACGGACCACTAGCAATTTAAGATTTTTCTCAAGTTGTCATTTATCTCTTGATTTTTTTTTTTTAATGCAGTTTTGGGGACAGGGTTTGAAATTTTTTTACATGGCTGATTTTAACGATGTTTTTCTTTTTGGATTTTGAAACCAATACACATGTTCCCTACTCAAATTTTATAAAAGAATTCACTCATATATTTTTTAACACTTTTAAGATGTTGTTTTACATCTAGATATCTAATGCACATAAAACTTAATCTTGGCATGCAACTTGAAGTTCAGATCCAATTTTGTATTTTTCCAAATAACTATCCAGTTAAATCTATCCTTTCCCCACTTCCTGGTGATGCCACCTATATCCTATAATAACTTTCCATATAAATTTGAGGCTATTTCTGATTTTTAATTCTATTTCACTGATCTGTTAACGCCACACTCTTTTAACCATAGAGGATTTATATGTTTTACTATCAAATGAAGCTAAACTCATCCTCTTGCTCGTCTTTATCAGTTTTCTTGGCTATTCTTGCCTATATGCTTTTTCATATGAACATTAAAATTCAATTTCCAGAAAAGATACATTGGTATTTTAATTGAATTTGTGTTAAGTTTATAAGTTAATTTAGGAGTACTTGACATCTTTATTATTCAAGTCTTCTTATCTAAAAAAAAAATATGGTTTCTTTCCGTTTGTTCAAGTCTATTTTTAATGTTTCAGAGCTTCCTAAAATAGCATTTATATATTTTTTTTACATTTTTGCCTATAAACTTTAGCTTTTTTTGTTGCTGTTATAAATGGGTCTTATCTTCTATTACATCATCTAATTGGGAACTCTTTGCATAACTGAAGGCATCTCATTTCTGTATATTAATTTTATTATCTACTACTTTACTAAATTTTCTTTTTCTGTGAAGGAGTTCTTCCATTGACTCTCTTGAGTTTTCTAAATATATAATCATACATCTGATAATACAGATAGTTGTTCTTTCTTCTACCTTTTCTAACTTTTACCATTTCATATCCAATATCTATGTCTATGTTATCACTTGTCTTATTGTGTTGGTTAATGCCTCTTCTTAATACTAAGTAACAATGGCAAATGTAGATATCCTTATCTTATTCTTAATTTTAACAGAAATGCTGCTTATGCCTCCTTATTAAGCAAGAAACTGGATTTCAGACTGACATACATATTTCATGCTAAGGAAGTAAATTTCCTCAGTCTCTACTTGATTGAATCTTTAAAATTGTGAATGTGATCAACAATAATTTAAAATGTCTTTGACTCTCTGCTCTTCATTTTGGTTTCCTCAGCCTCCTTGGACTCTTATTAGTCAACTCATTTTTTGCCTTATTCTCAATAAAGGGTTCTAATTTAAAAATTAAAAAATAAAAATAAATAAATAAAATTATGAATGTGTGTTGAATTCTGTCAAGTCTCTTAGCATAAAAAGAGGCTTTATAAGACTAGGTATAAAGATGATCCTGTGATTTTTTTTGTCACGTCTATTAATATAAATTATATGAACAAATTTTCAAACATAAAACTATTTTTACATTCCTGGAATAAACTCCAGTTTGCTTAATGTGCTACTGGATTTTGTTCTAATATTTTATCTACAATTTTTATATAAGTATTAATAGTTAAAATTGTTCTATAGAGGTTTTTATGCAATCTTTATTGATTATCAACATTATACTCTCACTTAACAAAAATAATTTAGAAGTTTTCTTTTTTTCTGAAAGAGATTAAGTACCGTTAGTATTAAATATCTTTTAAATTTAATAGAATTCTCCTATGAAACAGTCTAGATTTAAGATTTTTGGTGAGAGAGCTCTTTGAAAATTTGCCTATTGATTTTAGGAAATTTAATGTGTCTAGATGTTGTATTTTTACTGAGATTAGTATATTTTGCTTTTTTGTCAACTTAATTTTAAGTGCTTAATTTAGTGGGGTTTTTGCATATCCATAAGGTTACATAACAATCACCACTATCTAATTCTAGAACACATTTATCATCCCATAAAGAAGTCTCATACCTGTTAGTAATCACTTCCCATTTCTCTCTCCCTTTACCACCAATCTATTTTCTGTCTCCATAGATATGCCTATTCTGGATATTTAATATAAATGTCCTCATAAAGCATGTGGTATTTTATGTCTAGCTTCGTTCACTTTACATAATGTTTTTAAGATCATCCATATTGTAGCATTTATCAGAACTTCCTTTTGTGGCTGAATAATATTCCATTATATGAATATAACATTTTGTTTACCAATTAGCTGACATTTGATTTGCTTCACTTTTTGGCTATTACAACTAATGCTGCTATGAGCATTCATGTACAAGGTGTTTTTAAAATTTTTAAATTGTAGATGGAAACAATACCTTTATTTTATTTGCTTATTTTTATGCGGGGCTGAGGATCAAACCCAGTACCTCACACATGCTAGGCAAGTGCTCTTCCACTGAGCCACAACTCCAGCCCTGTACAAGAGGTTTTTAAATATATTTTTTAATTTCTCTTGGTTATACACTTAAGAATGAAAATGCTAGATCATAATGATAACTCTTCGTTCAATTATATGAAGAACTACCAAACTTTTTTCTAAAGTGGCTGCATTATTTTATATTCTTAACAAAAGTATGAGAGGTCGAATTTCTCCACATCCTCAACAACATTTGTTGTTTTTCACTTTTTAAATTATAATCATCATTGGAACTGGAGAGTATTACCAGTTAATATCCTCAAATAGCAGAGCATTACCTAGTATGTGTAATGGCCTGGTTTCAATCACACTGATTGAAGAAGGGAAGGGAAGGGGAGGAAAGGAAAGAAGGAAGAAATAGCTGGGTGCAGTGGTGCATGCCTGTAATCCCAGCAGCTCAGGAGGCTGAGGGAGGAGGATCGAGAGTTCAGAGTCAGCCTCAGCAATGAGGCACTAAGCAACTCAGTGAGACCCTGTCTCTAAATAAAATACAAAGTAGGCAGGGCTGGGGCTATAGCTCAGTGGTAAAGTGCTTGCCTCACATGTATGAGGCACCGGGTTAGATCCTTAGCACCACATAAAAATAAATAGATACTGTGAGTTCATCTACAACTAAATAAATACTAAAAAATACAAAGTAGGGCTGGAGATGTGGCTCAGTGGTCAAGTGCCCCTGAGTTCAATCCCTAGTATCAAAACCAAAAAAAAAAAAAAAAAGTTAAGAAAGAAATAATAAGGGCTGGGGTTGTGGCTCAGTGGTAGAGTCCTTGACTATCATGTGTGAGGCACTGGGTTCAATTCTCAGTGCCACATTTAAATAAATCAATAAAATAAAGGTCCATCAACAACCAAAAAATATATTTAAAAGAAATAATAAAAATAAAAATAAATAAATAATAAGCTAGTGAATCTGAAGTAGGCTAGTGAATCTGAAGTAGTATCTATTGTGGTTTTGATTTGCATTTCCCTAATGACTAATGATTTTAAGTGTGTTTTCATGTGCTTTTCAGCCATTAAATATCTTCTTTAGAGGCATGTCTATTCTTTTTGCCCACTTTTTAACTGGGTTATTTTTTTCATTTGTTGAGTTGGAAAAATTCTTATATACTTTGAATACTGAACCCTTATCAGGCACATGATTTGCAGATATTTTCTTCAACTCTGTGGCTAGTCTTTTTACTTTCTTGATAATGTCCTTTGAAACACAAAAGCTTTTAATTTTGGTGAAATCCAATTTATCTCCCCACCGCCCTTGGTTTGCTTGTGTTTTCAGGTTTATATATAAGGAACCACTGCCTAATCCAAAGTCACAAAGATTTTCACATGTTTTCTTCTAAGAATCCTATAGTTTTAGCTCCCTATGTTGTTCTTTTATCTATTTTGAATTAATTTTGATACATGGAATGTGATAGGTCTCCAACTTCACTCACTTGCATGTGGATAACCAGCATCCCAGCACAATTTGTTGAAAAAACTATTCTTTTCAATTTTATTGAATTGTGTGACCACCTTAGTGGAACATCAATTGAACATAAACATGAAGAGTCTATTTCTAGACTCCCAATTCTTCTCCATTGATCTACAAGTCTAGCTTTATATCATTATGCAAGTTTCACACAGCCTCGATTAATGTAACTCCGAAGTAAATTTTGAAATTGGGAATGAGTCCAACTTTGCTCTCTTTTTTTCAAGTTTGTTTTGGCTATTCCAAGATTCTTGCAATTCAATATGAATTTTAGAGTCAGTTTATCAGTTTCTGGATTGGAAAAAAAAAAAAGAGGAAGGGATCCAAGGGATAGTTCAAGAGTGGAAAATATGTCTAGCATCAACAAATTCCTGGATTCTATCTCCAGCACTAAAAAATAATAATAATAATAACAATAATCTGGGTTGCTTTTGTTATTGTTTGTTTGTTTGTTTGTTTTTGATACTAGGAATTGAACCCCAGGGACACTTAACCTCTAAACCACAACCCCAGCCCTTTTTATATTTTGATGGGGTCTCACTAAGGCTGACTTTGAACTTGCAATCCTCCTGCCTTAGCCTCTCTAACCACTGGGATTATAGACATGTGCCACAGCACCCAGCTGGCATCTGGGATTTTCACAGGTTCTTCATTGAATCTGTTCATCTATTTGGGGGAGTACTGCCATCTTAACAATATTAAATCTTCCATTCCATGTACACTGACTAGGAATCAGTTTTGACAAATTATATTTTACTAGAAAGTTGCCTATTTCAACTAGATTTTTCAATTTGCCTACACAGAATTGCACAAACAACTTGCCTTACGTTTTAAATTTTCCTGTTTTGATGATTATTTCTGCAAGCCACTTGTGCTTTCTCCAAAAAACAAAACTATATAAATACATATTTGTACACACACACACATCCATATAGGGCTGGGGTATAGCTCAGGAGTAGAACATATGCTTGGCATGGGGCAAGGCCCTGGGTTCAATCTCCAGCAACAAAACAAAACCAACTTTTCATTTTATTTAGGAGTGTCTACCATTTGCCTGTTTTCCAGCCCCATTAATCCCATACTTATCTTCACTAATTTCTCTCTTCTGCTTTCTTTCAATTTATCCTTTTCCCCTAGCATTTTGAGTTGGATAGTCTATTAATTTTTGTTTATTTCTTTATGCTTTCATAGGTATTAAATGAATCTTAATTTGGTTGTATCTCATAGATTCTGATGTCATTTCCATTTTCAAACCTTATTTCCAATATTGTTATTTTCTAGAAGGTTTCAATTTAATTGTCCCAAGATTTCAACTTTGACCTAGGAGTTGTTTATTTAATAGACTTTTAAAAACATTTTCTGCATTGAGGTCCAGATTTGGGTATAGATAAGAGAGATATCCCAGAACAGGGTATAAAATTAAAAGAGAGAAAGAGGGCTGGGGATGTGGCTCAAGCGGTAGCGCGCTCGCCTGGCATGCGGGTGGCGCTGGGTTCCATCCTCAGCACCACATAAAAATAAAATAAAGATGTTGTGTCCGCCGAAAACTAAAAAATAAATATTAAAAAGAGAGAGAGAGAGAGTGAGAGAGGTTTGACTTAGCAAACTTAACAGGCCAAACAGAGAAATAATTGTCCCCAAAAAGGAGGCTGAAAAGGAGGAATCAGAGATGTTGGATGAAAACAAAAAGAAATATCACAGAAAATAAGATAAGGAACAACCTCAAAAAAAAAATAAATAAGCTTGGACAGGAAAATAGAGGTCAAGTCACAAATTGCATGTTCAAAAAGGAACAGGCTGAAGGTTGTCAGTAAGAACAAACTCCTTTTTGAGATGCTTAGTCATGATGAGAAAGACAATGAAAGGGCATTTAGCTGTGAGCTTTAGTGGGTGGGTAGAAGTTTTTTGTTATCTTGTTGTTTTATTAATATGGAAGACATTTGTGGATGGGATATTTTGAAATAATAATGGAGTCATTTCTATCCACAACTCTTTATACTCATTGCTCAACCTAAGTGGCTAGAGTAAATGTGTTCACTGTCTCAAGGAGAGGATAACTCAGAAGAATACACATACCAGGATGTGTGTCAAGGAACACTTAGTGATTAAAAGGGAAGTGTGAAGGTGTGGTTCAGGCACTTGTGCTATCCATGCCTACACCTGTGCAGACATCCATTGTCTGGTTTTAGGTTGTGGATTTGGGAAAGTCATTAGATCCTATCAGGTTGTAGAGCTGTGTGTGCCAGTTCTGTGCCTCCCTTACTCACCCTTCCAGTACACAGAATGAAACCCAGGACCTTGTGCATACTAGGCAAGTACTATATCACTGAGCTACAAACCCAGCCCTCTAGATTGCTCTTTTGCAAGCAGTTCTGGACTTATCTGGGCTATGGAGCAGCTCTGTAAGGCCATCTTACAGACAAAGTTATCTAACTTTTCCTCTAACCTCTAAAATTAAATTCCTTTGAGTAGATTATACCAGCTATTGGCAGCCCTCATATTACTTTAGTTTGTCCCTCAAGTTCATATTCAAGTCCTTTGCTCAGCTTGTTATGTTGGCAACGGTAAGGCAGGGATGGGTAGTTTGTGTTAAAAGCTGCCCAGGTGAGTCTAATGTGCACCCATTGCCCTCGATCACATGCCAACAAGTCTCTCATCCTACAGCCAGGTTTGTTTTTGTTTTTTTCCCCATAAAAATCCAAATCATCTTACCACTTGTCTTCATTTATGGATTTGTACTGTTTATATACTAAAATCCAGGAACATTAGGCAAAGCAAACAATATTATTCACCAAATGGCCTTTGGTTCACCTTTACACATTCATTTCCTAATAACTTCACAAAACTAGTTACCTATCCTAAGTTAATATTATGGGCACTGTATATAGACAAAGAACCCAAATATTAAATACAATTTATCTTCAGTAAGTTTGTAAGTCTGGAGAGACAAAAACATAAGCTTAAAAACATAAGAACTCTTGGAATGGGGTGAGCAAAGGACAGACAGCCTAAAATGAGCTCTCAGTGGAAGACTGGAAACTACTACAAAATGCACTCAGTATTTTTTAGAAAGAATAGATTTCTCAGAAAATGAGTGCTGGGGATGTAGCTCTGTGGTAGAACACTTGACTAGCATGTACAATGCCCTAAGGTTCAATATCCAGCACCACCAAAAAGAAAAACAAAACAGAAGACTGCTATGGGCTAGGAGCTGGCCAGTATTGCATCCGTGCCTTTATATTAACCAAAAGCTTACTTGAATTATAGCACTTGAAGCCTGGCTTCTGGACTGGTTTCATTACTGCATTATACAGTGGCACCTCTATACCATGTTTCTAATTCTTTCAAAGACAAAAATAAGGATTTCCCATGCTACTTGAGACACTACTACAGTACCTAATCTTCTCCCTTCACAGCCACTTGAATAGCATCCACACAAGTCCTGTCTTTCTCACCTTCCCCCAGGCAAAGAACAGATTTAGAATTTCTTGCCTTGCTATATATAGATGAAATAGATGAAGTTTCTGTCACCCTCTCTATTTAGAGCATATAGAACACTGAATTCTATTGCTACAGTTGACTATAGTGAAGATGGGTGCTTAGTGTACAAGGTGGTATAGATACTAATCTCTAAATTCCTTCTCCCCTCCTCTTTCATAAATATGGGGGAAATTTTTTTAAACTCCTGGACTTTCTTATGCCACTTTGTACAAATGTATCTAATAGCCATAGCTTGTGATTTCTGTATAAAGCCTACAGAAGACATTCTTCATCCATCCATGCTTGACAGGAATAGTAAAATAGTGATGGCAACTCTCTGAAAGGGCCCTCCATTGACTAACTTCAGCCAGAGTTCACCAACATGTTCCTTGGGTGCTGTAGAGCAAATTCAAGAATGCAATTATGTGAGGATTATGATCACTGCTATAACAAACTCCAGCCTCCAGTGGCTTAACACAAGAGTCATAGAAGTGGCTTATATTAAATCCAAAATGGATTTTCTTGATCAGTGGGTGGCTTTCCTCCAAATAAATCATCAGAGGATGAGCTCCTTTCATCTTGTGGTTCCACTGTTTTCAGCATAAGGTTTCTAGAGTCACTCTGCTGTATGTATCAAGCTCTAAGGGGAAAAGTCTGAAGGATCGCACATGGGAGGTTTCCATGTAACAGGCCTAGAAGTGGCACACATCACACCTCTACCCACATTCCACTGGCAAAAACTCAGTTATATGGTCTAGCTCAACCATGATCTCTAATCCCCCTCTATCTGGAAGGAAGTCTGGGAATTACAGTGTACCTATAGACCTACAGACCACCCAGTCTCTACACAACAAGCACCATGACATAAGTCATTAGCACTGCCAGGGAGGGGGTTATAAAAAACCAATAAGTTTGCCAAAGTTCCAACTGCTGGCTTAGAAACTGTGTTGAAATGGCATAGTATTAGGCATAGGCTACCCTAGCAGGATTTGAAAGTATGCGTCAAATAGGCACTATGGTCCCTGCCAAATCCACAGTACCTTTCTAATAGTTTTTTGATGTATAGATTGTTATGTTCTATACAGTTAGATCTGGCTCCCTAGGGTAGGGTTAGGTGTTACTTAACCAAAATATGTCATCTCTCAACAAGAAGGACCTATGAAGCTGTCTATCACAAGAGTTCTGCTCAACAGAGGTACTCTCTACTGAAGATTAACAAATGATTACAACAGACTTTTCTTACTTCCTTCTTGGGAATTTTAAAGCAGGACATACAGAGAGAGATACAGATGGAAGGGAGATGAAGGAGGAATAACACACGGAGAAAGAAGTCAGTAAGCAGAATCATAAGGCATCAGAAGCCCTGAGGAAGCAGAAACAAAGGGCTAAGAGACACAGTGGAGTGTAAATCAGTCAGTAGCAAAGTAGAAGAATTTGGGAGACAGGGAAAAGAGGCAGAGTAGAGTCATCAGCATGTTAAGCAACTACAGTTGATGTGGAGTTACCAGTGACTTGAAACACTAGAACACCTATATTCCCTTCATGGCAAGTGTCATTTCAGTGTATAAGAACTTGAGTATCACTACATTGAGTTTTTCACTTTTTATCATCCATATAAGAAATAATTACTCTTTGTATTGCTTATTTTCCAAGTAGATCCTTAGAATAAATATGCACTAATATAAGGATTATTTGGTCCCATGCAACCTGAAAGAGCAAGACCGACAGAATGATGAAAGAGAGCCAGGTTTCCAAACATGCCTTAGGCCATCTGAGTACGCATAATGAATTTTTGCTTTATGTCCTCTCTACCTTTAAAAGCTAATGAAGATCCTACCATAATCTGTTCTCTGTTCTGCATTTGCTTCAAATCTTCCACACTTAATAGGACTTATAGTTACAAGTGAATCTAATATTATATTTCCTATGTTAAGGAGAATAGCTTGAGGCTATAGGAAGTAGGGACGGGGAAGCCACAGAGGGTACACACCCAAAGGCCACAGGAATTATATACCCAGAGGCCCCAGGAAGTACACTCCCTGAGACCACCAATCCTCAGCCTCTGGCTCCCATTTTTATAGCCATACAACAAACTGTGCTTGATCTAGACAATGAGTACAACAGACAGTTACCTATAACTCAGAATCAACAAAGGCTGGCCTACAAAGATATCAAATACAGAAACGGTTTTCTTATCAAAAAAAGTCAATTAAGTGTACTGAACAGGACCAACTGAGTCCAAGTGTTATTTTTCTGCCACAACACCAATCTGTTAATCAACTCCAGTCTAAAAAGCCTGGAACATAGCTTACTGGGGTGTCTGAGACTCCATGCCCTTTGTCTGTTTGTTTTGGTACCACGGGTTAAACCCAGGAGCACTCAACCACTGAGCCACATCCCCAGCCCTTTTTATATTTATTTTTTATTTTGAGACATGGTCTTACTAAGTTGCTTAGGGCTTCACTAAGTTTCTGAGGCTGGCTTTGAACTTGCAATTCTCCTGCTTCAGCCTCCTGAGCTGCTGGGATTTCAGGTGTGCATCACCATGCCTGGCTCCCATACCCTTTGTAATGCCCTTTAATACACTAAAACTTAGGTCACTTATGTACTTACCCTAAGTTTGAACTGTACAGCAACAACCATCCCAGACCTCTAAATGTCACCAAGAAGCTGTAAAAATAAGCTTCACCAGAGGTTATCTCCACTCCAAGTAAACAGTTGCATAAGAAAGTATGCTACCATCTGAATAACCAAAAAAAAAAGTATATAAAAAAATATATATATATATTTCCTTATAAATGCATAAAACATTTCTAAAGTGATCCTTGGAAATTATTACTTTAGTTTCTGGTTCTTTGAGGAGAAGCTGAGTAGCTGGTGAAGAGAGGTTAGAAGAACTTTTTTTTGTACTTAGTTAAATTTTTAACCATGTGAACATGTATTAAAATATTTTTTAAAATATAATCCCCTTTCCTGATTACTCCCTTCATAGCATGTGACTGTTTTAAGTTCTAGTATGCTCTTAAATCTTATTCATCTTTAATAAACCCTTCTTCCTATCTCAGTCAGAATGAGTTTATTATTAGGCCCAACCATCATCTTATTTTCAGAACTTAACTGTGTGTGTGGCTGGGGCTGGGGCTCAGCAGTAGTGCACTTGCCTGGCATGTGTGAGGCACTAGGTTCAATTCTCAGCACCACATATAAACAAATAAAATAAAGTTCTACCAAGAACTAAAAAAAATTACAAAAAAAAAAAAAAGAACTTAACTGTGAAGATATAACCTATCTCTCAACAAGAAAAAAAAATCTTCTTTTCAAAGAAAGAAATTGGGCTTATAGAGGCTTGGGTGGCTAAGGCAGGAGGGTCACAAGATTAAAGCCAGCCTCAAAAGTTAGTGAGGACCTACACAAGACCCTGTCTCAAAACAAAAAATAAAAAAGAGCTGGGTTTTGGCTCAGTGGTTAAGCACCCCTGAGTTCCATCCCCAGAACAAAACAAAAAAAAAAGAAGCACCCACAAAAAAACATTAAATTGATTGGTTTTACAGAATATATATTTTTTAGCAGTCAGTAAAGGGATAAGGGTTTGACCACTTCCACATTAATAATTCCACATTAATAATTTTAGCTCTACCACAACTATAGCAGTGAATAGGTGGGATGATCAGAAAATAAGATATAGCCAGAGAGGGCAATACCCCAAGCCCCCCAAAAGGCGTCTCCAAGTCGATGGAAAGTGCAGATTGCTCCACAGAAAGGACTGTTTTGTAGACACATTCCAAACAGTCCAACAATGGGGCGGGCACAGACTTGAGTGGAAGCTGCAGATAATTTCAAACTCAAAGACTAAAAGTAAAAGGCAAGTCTCAGGTGACCAATGAACAAGTCACCTTCCAGACACCTAATTATCATAAAAGTTAGGCAACACTCCAAGAGTGTCCAACCAATAGGCTTAGCATTTTTGATACCTAGTTAGCATAAATATTGGTCAATGCCCCTATCCAACAGCCATATAAGCCCCTAGATTAGTAGACTTAGGTGGCAATCCTCTCACTAGTAAGAGCTGTGTTTCTTTTCTTCCCGTCTGAATAAATCTTACTCCTTTGCACTCACCCTCCCTTGTCTGTGAGCTCACTCTTGGATCTCAAGAGACAAGAAGCCAAGGGGAATCACTGGTGGTCTTTAGCTGCCGCCAAACACTAGCAGGCACTGCCAGCGTGGAGCTAAAAGAGCTGTAACAAACGGGTCCGGTCCTGCCTACTGCAAAGTAACAGCAGAAGATCCAGTTTCAGCAGCATGACATTACAAACAACCCAAATTTCCAAAATCAGGAGGTATGTTAAAGTATGTTAAGTATAGTTGAGTCACACATTGGAAAACCTCACAACCATTAAAAATGGTATCAATTTATAAAATGTCACTCCCATACAAAATATTCAGGCACAAAGCAAACATTTTAAACATGAAAGAAGTCAAGAGAAAACATCCATGAGCTCTTTCTGGGGGGCAAAACTGACAAGAGACAACAGGAATAAATCAAAGAATATAAGAACAGAAAACAAAATAAACAAAAAGAACAGGAAGGGCTGGGGCTGTAGCTCAGTGGTAAAGCACTTGCCTTGCATACATGAGGCATTGGGTTCAATCCTCAGCACCACATAAAAATAAGTAAAATAAAGGTCTATCAACAACTAAAATATATATATTTTTTAAAAAAGAACAGGAAAATAGTAAGTACCTGTAATTCCATTAAAATATGCAAAAATACACTAAAAGATTATGTGAAACTAAACAAAGCATGAAAATTCTACCTTGTAAGTGTAAAAATAACAACATATCTAAGATAAGGGTGGGTGGAAGAAATTGTGAAAGTACTAATTTCCTTATCCTTCAGAGCAAAATACTGACACTTTTTTTTTTTTTTTGGTATGGGGGATTGAACTCAGGGGCACTTGACCACTGAGTTACGTCCCCAACCCTATTTTTGTATTTTATTTAGAGACAGGGTCTCACTGAGTTGATTAGCACCTCACTTTTGCTGAGGCTGGCTTTGAACTTGTGATCCTCCTACCTCAGCCTCCTGAGCTGCTGGGATTATAGGTGTGTGCCACTGAGCCCAGCTTAACTGACACATTTTATATCTGAAACATAATTTTAAAAACACAAAGACTACAGCTTCTTAATGTTTTTCACAATATTTTTGACCTTTAACAAATAATGTCTCCTACTATAAACATTGAGATTATACAATTTCTTCAATATACATTAATTTTTCTTTTGTTAATTCAAGTAAATACTTTTTTATTTTTAGAAAGCTTGACTATTGTGATCTTATTTTTATATGAATACTATCTTCATTCATTACTGGGCACCTACTACATGCCAAAAACAGTTCTAGGTGCTGAGATACAGCACTGAACAAAAGAGAAAATCCTGCCTTCATGGAAATTATATTCTAGACTTTTTTCTTCCATAATTTCTTTCTTTCCCCCTTCTTTCCTTCTTCTTCTTTCCTTAATTATTAACTCCCTACCCTTCCATCCATTTATCCTATTACACAGGTCTGTAACAACAGCTATCTAATGACAATTATTATTTCAAGAAGTAAGATTTGTGATGATTTTTAAACCTTCTTTAAGAGGCTCTTTTCTTTAATTACAGTTCATCAAAAGGGCTTTATAATAAGCTATCCAAATTTTTACAAAACAAATGCAAAGTGAACTAGTGAAGAGACAAGAGTAATTGTGAAATATTTCCGAGAAATTACAGGAAAAAATTTGACAGGCATATATCCAATACCAAGATTTAACAGATATTAAAATTTTACCACATACTTGTTCAGATATTTTCCCCTGATAACAAAACACTACAGAAACAGTTGGAGTCCCATTCTGCATCCCTTTTCCCTCCATCTTCAAAGGCAACCACCATTTTGAGAAGACAATGTTTATAATTTCCACGGATGTCTTTATATCATAAACAATATATACAATTATTTTGTGTGTTTAAAATTTACAGATATGGTACCATAGTGTTTGATTTCTTTTGTAATTTTTTTAAAAATATACAATTTCTTATGTTGATTTTTTAAAACATTTTTTAGTTGTTATGGACCTTTATTTTATTTATTTGTATATGGTGCTGAGAATCAAACCTAGGGCCTCATGTATACTAGGCAAACACTCTACTACTGAGCCACAACCCCAGCCCCTTTTGTAACTTTTTTAACTTAGAGTTGTTATGAGATTTATCCAAGTTACACAATATAGTCTAATTCAGTATTCAATTCATTCATATTCATTCATATGTGTGTACTGTCACTGTATGAATAAACCTTAATCTATTGACAACTTAAATTTTTTTTTAAAAAGGAGGCTTACCATATTAGCAAGAGGATACTTGGGGTTGCAAGAATGCAAAACTTTGGTCAAAAGAGTAAGAAAATATTAGGGGAAAAAATCTCCTATACATAGCACAGGTATAAAGTAAACAGAAAATATTTTGGAATACTAAAAGAACAGCCACTTTGCAAAGGCACTGAAGCATAGGTATGGGACAGATGGATATGGCTGGGAATAGGAAAAAGATGAACACTTCTTTTCCAAAATTGGACCCTGTATCATTTTAGTGCACCAAATCCTTGAGTATCAATTTGTTCTGAAATTGACTAGAATGGAATGTTAAAAAAAAAATGCAAGTTGATAATAACCTTATAACACTTTCCAAAATTCATCTGTATTTTTTGATACTCTTAATACTCTTGAGGCTTAAGCAATATTGCTTAAGCCTCAATATTTATTTCATTTCTTTAATGAAATAAAAAGAAGATACAATATAGAAAATCAATAATAGAGCTAGCTACTAACGCTGACTTCTAGTATAAATTGTCACAAATGAAAAAGAAAGAACATAGATTATAAAAGAACACAAATTGTTGGTATATAAGATTAGAGTTACTTTCAAATTCAATTTGAAAAACTAGCTACATGGGAAAATTAGCTTCTTGACTTTAGAGGCATTATTTGTGGGGTATATATTTTTTTTAACAAGCTAGTTTTATTCAGGATAACCTAAATTTATTCTATTAAAATTACTCTCAAAAGGAACCCACCACTATCTATAGCTATAAAGCACTATTTTTTTTTTTGGGGGGGGGGGGGTTCCAGTGATTGAACTCAGGGACACTCCACTGAGCCACATCCCAAACCCTATTTTGTATTTTATTTAGAGACAGGGTTTCACTGAGTTGCTTAGTGCCTCACAGTTGCTGAGGCTGGCTGTGAATTTGTGATCCTCCTGCCTCAGCCTCCCGAGCTGCTGGGATTACAGGCATGTGCCACCACACCCAACTATAAAGCACTAATTTTTAAAGAACTACCACTCTCAGGGCTAGGGATGTAGAACCTAGCATGTGGGAGCCCTAGGTTCAATCCCCAGAGAAAGAAAATAATCAAAAAACAAATCCCAGAATCTCAGAAGGCTCCGTTTTTCAAAAGCTACTCTAAAACACTTTTGAGTTTGTTTTTTAAAATTAAATTCATACTCAAAAGGTGTGTGTTCTATTTTTTAAATTTCTGCAAACCAGAAAACAAAAATAGAGTGAAAGTATAGATAATATATATCACAAATAACTTAAATACATAAAAAGGTAAATAATTCAACGGGAAAATGAGCAAAGATCATAAACTACTTGTTAAGACAAAAAAAAATTTAGAGATATAAAAGAGGTACATACTGGGCACCATGACACATGCCTGTAATCAAGAGGCTCAGTAGACCCTGAGGCAAGAGATCATGAGTTCAAAGCCAGCCTCAGCAACTTCGAAGTGCTAAGCAACTCAGTAAGACCCTGTCTCCAAATAAAATACAAAAAATAGGGCTGGGGATGTGACTCGTGGTCAAGTGCCCCTGAGTTCAACCCCCTATATCACTCCCCAAAAAATAGAGGTTCATAGTTCAAAAAATGAAAATTAACACTGTTTCTATTTTTTTTAATAGTAAAATTGGCAAAAATCCCAAAGTTTAGTAATTAAACTTTGCTTAAGAGGGAGAGGAGAAAACAGGCAACCTCATATGAGAGACTAGAGTATCAAGATAGCAACATGTACCAAATACATATGCACTTTGACATACTTCCAAAAATTTATCCTAGAGAAAAATTCTCACTATTGTAAAATGACATGCATACCAAGTTAGTATCCAAAAAATCAAAGAGAACTATCACATTACCCCACAGTTCCACTTCTGTGTATACTTTCAAAAGAACTAAAAGCAGGGGCCCAAACAGTCTCTGCAACATGTATTATTATAGAGGGCCTAAAAACAACTTAAATATCTATCCATTAATAGAAGATTACTTCAATATATTATAACTCATCATATAATGACATGAAAAAGATCCTTATATACTAAAAGAATAATCACCAAGATAAACTGATAAGAGAAAAAATCAGGGTGCAGAATGACTTACTTTGTGCTAAAAATACACACACATCCTACAAATCAACAATAAAAAAAACAATCAGCCTGATTAAAAAATGGAAAAAAAAAGGACTGGAATTGACATTCCTCCAAAGAATATACAAATGAGCATGAAAGGATGTTCTACATCACTAATAATTAGGGAAATGCAGATCAAAGCCCCACTGAGATATTGCTTTGCACCCCAAATAAGACCACCACACACAATAAATAAATAAATAAATAAAACCACAAAACAAATATTGGCAAGGATGTAGAGAAATTAGAATCTTTGTGCATTGCTGAGGGATGTAAAATGGTGCAGCCACTATGGAAAACTGTGTGGAATTACTCCAAAAAATCAAACAGAACTATCACATAACCCCACAGTTTTACTTCTGTGTATACTTTCAAAAGAACTAAAAGCAGGGGCCCAAACAGATATTTGTACACCAATATTTGTAGCAGCATTATTCATTCACAATAGTCAAAAAGTAAAATTTACACAAATGCCAGTCAACAGATGGACAGATAAGCAAAATGTGGCAAGGGTAAGTGAAAAGAGACACACACAGAAAGACAAAAGACTGCTATTTCACTTATACTAGGCACCTAGAGTAGTCAAACTCATGGAGACAAAAAAGAATGATGGTTGCTAGGAGTAGGAGAGGGGAGATGAGCAGTTATTAAATGAGTAACAGAGTTTCAGTTTGGGAAGATGTGAAAGTACTAGAGATGGACAGCAGTGATAGTTGTACAAATAATGTAATATTAATGCCACTGACCTGTATACTTAAAAATGGCTAAAATAGTAATTTTATGTTATAAATATTTTATCACAATAACACACACACACACACACGAACTATCTCTAGAAGAATTAGAGTAACTTATAACAAAGTTTGCCATTAGAAAGGAGAACTGGATAGTCAGGAATTAGAGGTGAAGAAATTCACTTGTCACGATAGATTCTTTGTACCTTTAGAATTTTCTTTCATGTACCACCTATCATCTATGAAAACTTCAATTTTCCATTATTTTTACCAATTGATTTCTAAATACAGAGAAGGAAAATACACATAAGTAAAAGTGTATTGTGGTCTATATTTTGTATAAGGCAAAATCAAAACAACACTTATTAGTGATAGTAAAAATCTA
Source organism: Marmota marmota marmota (assembly GCF_001458135.2). Lineage (NCBI taxonomy): Eukaryota > Metazoa > Chordata > Mammalia > Rodentia > Sciuridae > Marmota > Marmota marmota. Next base: position 19,454,938 of record NW_026000016.1, on the reverse strand, counting down.
CCAATGTTTTTCAAGCAGCTAGGTTTAAAAAATTCTTTAATGAAGAAAATGGAAAGGAAAATGAAATGCTTTAAAACTTAACAGATCAGCACAAAATACATCAAAATAAGTAAAAATTTCTTATGAGGGTTTTATGAAGTACAAAAGACACTGCTCACCAAGATTAAATAGGGGGAAAAAACTTTTTAATTATTTACTTAAAGATTAAAAGAGTGCAGGAGGCATAGTGGCACAGGCCTGTAATTCCGGCAACCAAAGAGGCTAAGGCAAGAGGATCAAATTCAAGGCAACTTAGCAACACCCTGTCTCTAAAATAAAAGATAAAAAGGTCTAGGGATGAAGCTCAGTGGCAGACTGCCCTGGACCCAGTCGCCAGTACTGAAAAGAGAGAGAGAGAGAAAGAGAGAGAGAGAGAGAGAGAGAGAGAGAGAATATAATGTGGAATTATTATTATAATAGCTTGTAATAGCTAATATTGTTCTAAGCTTTAAATCCCATGCAAATTTGTTTCAAGCTAACATTGTTCTAAGAGCTTTAAAAAATGTCCACTGACAATTGCGGTCCTCACACACTATTTGGTCTATTTGATCTCAGAACTTCTTTTATACCTTTAAAAACTACTAAGGTTTTCAAAGAGCTTTGATTTATGGGAGTTTTATGGATCTCTCTTTACTATGCTAGAAATTAAACCTTAAATTTAAAAAATATGTTTTTCTTAATTGTTTAGAAATAATAAATAAGCCCATCATATGCTTATGTAAGTACATAATTTCTATGAAAAGAAATTACTGTCCATAGGAAAAAATTTTAATTAGAAGACTGGTATTATTTTATATGTTTGCAAATCTATTAATGCTTATCATAAAAGAAGACAGTTGGAGACTCATATCTAGTTCTGTTCAATCTATTATAGTATCACACCTCATGTAGACTTTGAAAAACTCCAATATACACTTGTGAAAAAAAAGCAAGAATGAAAATAGCTTAGACTGCTCAAGCTTTATTATGAAAATAGTTTTGACTTCACAGTTTCCTAAAAGGGCCTTAAGGACATATGAGGGTCTCCAAATCACACTTTGAGAACCACTTACACTGCCAATCTTATGAGGCAAATGTAAAAGCAGAGGCATAAAGAAAATAAATAAATTACTACTAGTCACAGAGCTCTGCCTGGAACCCTGGGAGTCTGATTCCAGACCTCAGGGCCACCTTTCCCAGGTCTGAGGAAAGCACACAGACCAACCTGTATGGCTTTTAGATAGTGGTGAACAACCTACTTTGTTCTATTTAATGTGATAAAATTTCAAATTAAATCTTTCAATTTTTGCACAGCAGAGATAAGGAGAAAGGAGAGAAGCTGCCCTGTAGGAAAAATAGTACTATAGCTTCTCCTGAGGAATAAAGCACAAGGGAGGGACAGCTGGACACCTCTGAACAACTCTCAAAAATCATCTCTCTTTTCCTAACCAATCCAAGCCATTTGTATCTTCCCAACACTCTCACTCCATTCCAAAGATACTTCTTTATACAACCCGATCTTTACACAGAAATTGCCTTCAATCCTTAACTAAAAGGTTTAAAAAGAATAAGAGTCTAGTGTTATCAGCTATTAAAACATTTTATAAATTGACAGCAGTTAATATAGTACTAAACTAGTATTAAGATTGAAAGTAAAGCAATATATCAAAATACAGATCTAATTCAATTCAATTACACAAAATGTAACATGTTGTAAAGTACGTCTAACAATCCAAAAAGGAAATAAACTGTTTAGTAAGTGAAAAAAAGAAGTCGACTTAGACCTTCACTTTTAATCATATGCTAAAATAAATTCCAGACAGATTAACTGCTTTTACAAATGCAGTCTCAATTGAGTCTGGGAAAGGCAGGAGCCAACCCAGCTCATAATCGAATTTCCAGAGCCTCCCCTGGGGCTGGTGTACAGTCAGCTTGGAAAATGCTACCCTGAACAAAAGAAATTAATTTGACTTCCAGCCTTGCTGCTAACCTATTGTGAGATCTTGGGCAAGTCATTTTGTTTCTGTCCTTAATTTTCAATTTTGAAAGAGAGGATGATAATGATACCAGCAGCATAAGAACATTTGTTATAAACTTTGAAGTGCCTTACAGATTATCATAAGGAAAGAAGATTAGAGAGCTGCATTCATTCATGTTGCTACTCCTCAAATGTTCTTAGCATTGATACTTTAATGCTAAAAACAATGCCAATTTTTTTCCTAACCATCTTTAATAAAGTGGACCACTTAAGTTGTCTGAACATACACTTTCCCTCAGGGCCTCAGTAAAGTTATTTTAATTTGGAATGGGAAAAAGATGTAGCCCATAAACATGTTTATTTTTCCTGAACTGGCCCTTTTGCCAAAAAAGGCCTGGCTGGCATCACTGATGTAAGGAAGGTTGTCTTGCTTCTTCAGAAAGCCCAAGGGTAGGCCCACAAAGTACTTGAAGGAGAGGGTTGGGACAGTGGGCATAATAAGCACAGCAAAAGACTTGGAAGGAAGAAAGCTCTGATTGACACCAAGGAAACTATGTACTTTCTCTCTGTCTCCAAAGACTGGAGATGACAATATTTACCACACAAATAACATTAAAATGAAGAAATGTACATGAAGCCCCATCCTCCCAACTAGCAAGCCATTTAGTTAATGCTTTTCTTCTCTCTTTCCCCTTGCTCATAAAGCTATATTCTCCCGGACTTCTCTAACAATACCTGTGTCCCCTCGGGAGAGCCCTTTGGCTTCAACCAGAGGTCTGCAGTCAAGGCACTTTCCATTCATATAATTTAGTGGTGTGAATTGCTGGCAGGATTAACAAGCTCTGTACCCCATCCAAAACTTTACCACCATCACCATCCCCTCACCCACTCATTTTCCTGCTAAAACATTCATAGAGTGTCATTCCCATAGAATGCAATGTGACCAGAGCCACTTGGAGCTACACTGCAGTCCATTTACCACATTTCCATGGCAATGACTAAGCCAAAGCTTGCGCAAGGCCTAATATAGTTAAGGTGTAGACAAGACAAATTGAACCCCATTCTCCACTCTATCCATAAACAGAGCTGTGGCATAAAACAATACTTTATAAAGTGTTACTATAGGGCTGACTGCTTTGCTGACTTCTATACCAGGTACAAAGTCTTGAGGTTGTGATTCCCACCAAACAATCCCCATTTTGCCTGGCTTCCTAGAACAATGGTTTCATTACCTTTCTTTGCTATATGTGGCACAAATTCTACAGTGTCTATTAAGACTTATGTATAGTGTCCTTTACCTTTTGCCTTTCTTTGTCTCCTGTACTCTACTCCAGGTCTACCATTATTCATGTCTTTCATTTTGTGTGTGTATATATGTTCTGTTTTGGTTCTTTTGGCAGTTTTACTTTGAAGTGTACCATTGTTTAGGTATTCTTTTGTGTGTGTGTGTGTGTGTGTGTACATATATATATATATATTTCTTTGTGGTACTGAGGATTAGGTTTAAGCATTATTATTCATTCTTTGTGATAATCCCTTTCATGGATTGATAATACATATCTATTTTTTTAAAGCAAATTCTATTCAATTACTTAACAACTACTTATTGAATATCAACTATGTGCCAAGTATTAAAGCTACAGCATTCATCTCAGAGTTTATATAATCTATAGGTTAGAATAGACAATTAGAAATATATTCTATCCACTAGACTAAAGAATAAGAAACAGAATTTACCTGAAGCAATAGCTAGCAAAAACATTTTATGGGGCACAGGAAAATAAATACTTTAAACAGCATAATAAATCCAAGGTACAGTATAAAAAGAAAAGATTCCTCTTCTGTTTTATGAATTGTATCAGTAAATTATAATTGGAACAACAATAAATTTTTCCAAACCTCACATCCACTGTATTATTCGACTCATGGTCAAACACTTCAAATGCTTCTTTGATTTTTTTGTGAAATTCTGCTAGTGCTAACTCTGCAAAAGAATAAGTAAATAAAATTATTTTACTTTAGTTTTGAATTCAAAACAAAAATCTCAATAACCAGACTAGAAATCTTAATAAGGAAGAACATGAAAGATTCTTTCTTGATCTTCTTTATGTATCATTTAGCATGTTTAACTTCCTCTGGAGTTGTCAAAGAATAGAATAGATTATTTTTTCAAAATTCTGAAGAGTGATATAAAGGCTTTTTAATCTCAATGTTAAATGCACAGTCAATGAGTTTTCACATATGCATATACTCATGGGACTACCACCCATATGAAATTAGTAGACTGTATTTAGGTATCTTCCATCCCAAGTAGTTTATTCAGCCTGATAGGCTGAGTAAATCCAATGCAACAAATACCACTGTCTTATCAATAGTGTGTCTTGCCCACCCTGCTTTATTCTACACTTGAGGAGGGCTGAAGTTGTGGGATATAAGGCATTAAAAACCAACATATGATACTGCCTCATCATACAGTTTTCGAACAAGTTTGGGACTAAGGTTAACTTATATGAAATAGTGATATACCTACTATGTCCTAGACACTACTCTAGTTGATAGAGAGTTACAGCCAGGAACAAAATAGGCCAAACAAACAAACAAACTTTCCTGTATAGAAAGATATTTTTATTGGGAAAGATATATAACCTTGCACATACTTAGTAAAATATATAGTAAGTCAAATGGGCTTAAAAATAGGGCAAAAATTGGGGCTGGGGTTGTGGCTCAGTAGTAGAGCACTCACCTCGCACATGTGAGGGCCTGGGTTCAATCCTCAGCACCACACAAAAACAAATAAGTAAAAATAAAGGCATTGTGTCCAACTACAACTAAAAAATAAATATTTTTTAAAATAGAGCAAAAATAACCAGAGGAGGGATGGGGGGTGAGACTGGGGTGATCTAGTGATTTGGAAAGGCCTGTCTCCGTGATAAGGTGATATTTGGGCAGACACTGACGGAGGGAAGAGAGCCAGTCTTGTGAATATCTCTAGGAAGAGATTTTTGGGAAGAGAGAAAGAAAGTGCACAATAGTAGAAAATAAAATCAGAAAGCATGAGTTTGAGGGTGGGGAATGAATTCTCTAAGAATTCTGTAGCTACTTTAAGGATTTTGGCTTTTGCTCTGAATGCAGTGAGAAACTACTGAAGTAGCAAAATGACTTCATAGGCTTATATTCACTTTAGTCATTAAGTTGAGAAGACATTGAACAAAGATGGAAGCAGAACTGTTAGGAAGCTATTCCAGTATTCTAGGTAAGATACTAATGGTGGTTTGGACCAGTGTGGTAGCAGTGGAGACGGTAAGGATTCTGGATATATTCTAAAGAAGAAAGTCAGTAGCATTTGCTGATAGATTTGAAATTCAGTATACAAAGAAAAAAAGAGGTGATGGCTGAACTCCAAAGTGTTCAGCTAAGTGAACCAATAACGAAAAACGTGCAATCAAACCTCAAAATTTATTAAACAATAAGTACAACAGAACGCCCAGGAAAGGAGAGAGATTAAAGATGAGTTTAGATAATTATTTTAATTGTAAACATAATACCACCAAACAGAAAATCAGTCATCCCTGCCTCCCATTTCAGATGGACATTTCAATAGGACAAAATAGTCATTTAAGATTTAAAAAAAGGGGCTGGGATTGTGGCTCACTGGTAGAGTGCTCGCCTAGCATGCACGAGGCACTGGGTTCGATCCACAGCACCACATAAATGTAAAATAAAGATATTGTGACCACCTAAAACTTAAGAATAAATATTTTTTAAAAAAGATTTTAAAAAATGGACAATTTTTTTAAGTCACTCCATTCTCTTCATTCTAACATAACCACTAATCATTTTGCTGTATTCTCCTCCAATCTTTTTTCATAAACATACTTTTATATACAGCACTTAATAACTACCATTTATTCATTCAACAAGTATTAATAAGCACTATATACCATGGTCTGTATCATCCGGTTTACATATATTTACAACCAGAGAAGTAAGTATACCATTCTTAGGGAAGAAAAGAAACTAAAGCTCAGAAAGGTTAAGCAACTTACCCAAGATTATACTGTTATTAAGTGCCAGAGCTAAAATGAACCCCAATCTTTCTCACTTGAATAACCCTGCTCTTCCCCCAACCCCACTCCAACACCTATGAGACTGTTAATATTCATAGTACAAAAACTGTTACCCTCATTACTTCATTCAAATGCTGTATTTTTTCAGGTTGCAATATTTTTAAGACTGTACCACAATTTGATATAATTAATATGTCTTTATTATGAATAACCTAATGGTGGAAAACTTGCTAATTTAAAAAACTTAAAGTAAATGTTACCTCAATCTTTAAATTTACACTTCTTTGATAATAAACAAGTCTGAATAATGATCCATGTTGTTTGTTTACCACCTCTATTTTCTCTGTTATGTGTCTGCTCATGTTCTCTGCTCAACCCTACTGGTATCTTCAATTATTTCTTAACAATTTGAGCTCTTAGAAAAGTAAAGAAATTGAGTATTCACCAAACCTCAAGAAAAAGGCTGATTCTGTTCTCTCCCTCATCATCTTTGAAAAAATAACTAGATAAATTTTAAAGGATGAGAAAAAGTCTCAACATTTGTTGACTGCCCCCCCAAAAAGATAATGTACTTTAAATATGATTTTAGGGGTTAGAGTGTGGCTTAGTGGTAGTCTTTGCCTAGCATGTTTGAGGGCCTGTTTGGATCCCTAGTACTACAAAAAAGTTTAAAAATTATAAAACAATCTTCATGCTGGGGGTGTAGCTCAGTAATAGAATGCTTGCTAGCATGCATGAGGTAAAAATTACTGCAAACAATTTCCAATGTCAGTTGTTTACATTTGTTTTTCTAAAATGAAAACAGTTTCATTTCCTTTCTGATCATCAAAATCATAGATGATTACTGCAGGGGGAGAAAAAGAATGTGAGAGAATTTAGATTAAGCAAAAATCTTTAAACCTTTTCCATGCCGAACTAACCACTCTTAATGTTGATCTCTAATCTTTCATTCAAAAATAAGTTGTGAGCATTCTTCATTCTCAAAAAAAAAATCAATTACGCTATGATTTCTATTACACTATCATTTCTTGGTATTTAAGATAACTTTATCAAAATTTATTTAAATAACACCCTAAGTATAGAAGTTTAGGTTGTTTCCAGTTTTTCATTATAATCAATTATTTAGTGAACAAGCTTGCCCAATTCATCTTTGTACATTTGTCTTATCTCACCAAAATTCTGAGTGGAATATGGTAGACATTTTTGAAGGGTGTTGGGAAGATCCTTATTAATCATAGTACCTTGGAGGAAATCTCACTAGTTATAACACTGCAAAAAAGCTGATGTTTGCTTTTTAAATTTTTTTTCTTTTTGGTCCTAGGGATTGAACCTAGGACCTCATGCATACTTGCAAGCATTCTATTACTAAGCTACACCCCCAGCACAAAGATTGTTTTATAATTTTTAAACTTTTTTGCAGTACTGGGGATCCAACCCAGGCCCTCGAACATGCTAGGCAAAGACTCTACCACTAAGCTACACCCCAACCCCTAAGATAATATTACCTTTTATCACATTATCTTTTATTTTTGGGCAGTCACATATGTTGAGACTTTTTCTCATCTTTTAAAATTTAGCTAGTTATTCTTTTTTTATATTTATTTTTTAGGTGTAGATGCCTTTTTTTTATTTTTATGTAGTGCTAAGGATCAAACCCAGGTCCCGGCCGTGCTAGGCGAGTGCTCTACCGCTGAGCCACAATCCCAGCCCCTAGTTATTCTTTCAAAAGACAAAGAAAGTAAGAACAGAATCAGTCTTTTTCTTGAGGTCTGGTGAATACTCAATTCCATATTCTTCTACAATTAAAAAATATATTAACTCTTGAATCCATCTGAAATTTATTTTGACATGATTCAAAAGTGAAAGATTAACTTTTTCTAATTTACTAAGCACTTATTTTCCTTCTATTTTATTATGTATTGTGGTCTTTTATAATTGATTGAGACTACTTACTATTGATTGCTTATTCTATTGATTCAATTCTGATTTGCATTCTATCACTACTGTCCTATTATAATTATTGCCACTATATTAGTCCCTTTTTTGGGAATGTTTATTCTTCCAAATGAAATTTAGAAATCCAAATAAAATTTTAATATTCAAAGTAAAATACCATTGGGAGTTTTTGTTTTTGTAATCAATCTATACACCGAAAAATAAATAACATTTTAAAATATTAGTTTTCACATCTAAGAGCGATGCTTAGTTATATGTCCCTTTTTACATATTTAAATTAAATGATACACATTATAGGTTTCCCCATTTAAGTTACATACAATTCTCCAAGATTATGCCTGAGTATTTTATGGGATTTACATACTATGATTTTATCTTTTTTTAAATAAGAATGTCCATAGAGGCTTAATATAATGAAAAATTCAAAAACAGAATAAATACATTGTTATGTTGTCATATGAAAAAATATTTACAATATAATGAGTAAATAACAAACACCACCAAGAACATGCAAACAATATTTAACAAAGAAGACAGACTAAAAATTCATACTGTATAATTCCACTAATATTAAGTGCAAAAACGAAAAATTAATCTCCATCCAGAAAGATCAGAATAGAGGTTGGATGAAGGAAAATACATGATAGAGACTTCTGAGAGGCTAGACAAACTCTATAGAGTGATCTGAGTGGTGGTAACATAGGTGTATACATACATAAAAATTAACCTCAATTTTTTTTTGTTTTTAAAAATTCAAATAGTTCAAAATTTTCTAGGCTTTGTTTTATTTTAATGAGTTTTACTGAGGCTAAACTTACAAATAATGGATTGACAAATGTTAACTGTATAATTTTACAAGTTTTTGATAAATATGTACATTTTATAATCATCACTATGTCATAGAACATTTCTATTACCCCCAAATTGTCCATCATGCCCTTCTGCAATCCATCTCCTTCATTCACCCTGCTCCTAAATAAATGGCATCATACAAGGTAGTCTTTGGTGTCTGATATCTCCCAGCTATAGCAACACTTGACATTTATTCATCTTATTTTGTTTATCAGGAATGTATTCCTTTTTATTACTGAACAGCACTCTATGAACATTTTTATCCATTCAGTAATTGATGGCTATTTGAGGTACTTTCAGTTTGGAGTCGTTATGACTATGGCAAAGATGAACATCTAGGTACATATAGACATGTTTTCTCTTGACCTAGGAGTGGAAAGAGTGGATCATAACATACCTATCATATATTATAAGACAGTGAAATGACTTCCAAGGTGATTATATCATTTTATATTTCTGTCACTAATTATATGGGAATTCCATTTGTCCCACATTCTCACCAGTCCTTGAAAGTCAGTATTTTTAATTTCAGTCATTCTAGTGGGATTTTTAATTTTCATTTTCTTAATAAGCAATGATGCTGAGCATGTTCTCATATGCTTATTTGCAATCTGTATATCTTTTTTAATGAATTGACTGCCAAATGTTTTTACCCATTTCTAATCAGTTTCATTTTTTTAAATACTTTTTAGTTGTTGGTGGTCCTTTATTTTATTCATTTATTTATATGTGGTGCTGAGCATTGAACCTAGTGCCTCACAAATGTAAGGCAAGCACTCTAACACTGAGCCACAACTCCAACCCAGTTTGTTTCATTATTAATTTGTAAGAATTCTTTATATATTTTAGGTATAAGTCTATTATTAGATATGCATTTCGAAAAATATATTTGTCTATATCTTGGATATTTATCTTTTTAACCTCTGTAATTTCTGGTATTTGAAGTAAATGTTGATTGTTTTTTGTTGTTGTTGTTGTTGTTGTTTTGGGGAGAGGGGTACTGGGGATTGAACTCAGGGGAACTCAACCACTGAGCCACATCCCCAGCCCTATTTTTGTATTTTATTTAGAGTCAGAGTCTCACTGAGTTGCTTAGCACATTGCTTTTTGCTGAGGCTGGCTTTGAACTCGAGTTCCTCCTGCCTTAGCCCCCCACCCTGCCACCCCCACAACCCCATAGCTGGGATTACAGGCATGCACCACCACACCTGGCTTATTTTTATTTTTGCTACTGATCCACTTCCTGAAACCTTTTATTAATTAGAATCCTTATTTTCTGAAAATATACTTTGTATTATCTTCTTATCCTCTTTTTCTCCTTCATGATTTATGGCATAAAGCACATGCCAAGCATATGCTCTACCTACCACTGAACTACAGAGGAAATTCTGAGGCACCAGTTGAGAATAAAAGCTTGGTACTTTGTAGAACTCTAATCTGGATTAAGGTACATATTTTATATTTTCTAAATTTTTTTTTGTATGTGTGTGGTGCTGGGGATCAAACTCGGGGCCCTCTCTACCAACTGAGCTATATCCCTAGCCCTATTTTCTGAATATTTTATGTCATCTTATCAAGAACTATAAAAACAACATTAATTCATACGGTGATAACAATTATTTAATAGACTAACACTAGTCTTTCACCAATAAATGGAACACTGACCTTCACTCTGAAATAGCTAAAACTTTGAATTTAAGGCAGTATCCTTCCATTTCTATTATATTAAGAACAGACACTAACTTTTAACAACCTCTTATGAAACAGAACATAAAATATGTTCTGTTTAACATTTGTTCCTCAAGGCACTTCTCAATAAAAGGTTTCAGTGATCAAAAAGCCTAGGAAACTTTTAATATAATGTTTATATATAACATTTATATATATGGTTTTATAGAGAGATTCATAGTGAATATTAGTTAAGTCTTTCAGATAGTCTACAGTGTTAAAAAAATCTTGTTAACTTTAACACATTATCCAAAGTTAACAACAAATCCCCTTCTTTTCAATTATCATCGATTAGGAATAATCAATGCCTTAAAATCTAGGACTCACACATCCTCACCCATGGGACACTGGTATAATGAATGGCTGCACTCCTAGCCTCAAGACTCAAGAAAGAAAATCAACATACAAAAATCAGTCACAAGGCTGGGGTTGTGGCTCAGCGGTAGAGTACTCGCCTGGCATGTGCGAGGCCCTGGGTTCGATCCTCAGCACTGCGTATAAATAAATTAATTAATTAATTAATTAATTAATTAAAATAAAATAAAGGCATTGTGTCTACTTTTAAAAAATCAGTCACATATCTAGATATAACAACAAATAATCAGAAAAATAAATTAAGTAAACAATTCTATTTACAATAGTATAAAAAAGGAAAATAGTAATAAATCTAATCAAAGAGGCAAAAGACTTGTAAACTAAAAACTAAAACCATTGTTGAAAGAAACTAAAGACATAAATAAATGGAAAGACATGCCATGTTCTATGTTATAGGTTAAACAGTGATGTCTCCCTAGCCCCAAATTCATGTTGATGTCCTAATCCTCAGCACCTCAGAATGTGACCTTATTTGGAAATAGGATCATAACAGATATAATTAATTAAATTAAGATGAGGTCATACTGCAGTGGGCCACTAATCCAATATTACTAGTGTCCTCATAAACATGGAAAATTTGAACAGAAAGACAGACATGCACATAAAAACACCACATAAAGATGAAGGCAGAGATCAGAGTAATGCTGCAAAAGCCAAGGAACACCCAAAAATATCCAGCAAACCACTAGAAGCTAGAACGGGAAGGAACATGGAACAAATTTTCTTGATGTCAGACTTCTAGTCTTCAGAACCATATAACAATAATTTCTGATGATCAAGCCACTCATTTTGCGGTACTTGTTATAGAAATCCTAGCAAATGAAGGCATTAACAAAAGAGATCTATAGATTTAATGTAATTCTTATGAAGATCTTGATTGCATTGTTTATAGAATAGGTAAAATCATTCTGAAATGCACATGGAATCCCCCCACAAAAAGAGAACATAGTTGGAAGGATTCATACTTCCTGATTCAGAACTAACTACAAGCTACAGTAATCAAACTGGTATTAGAACAGACATATAGCCTGTGGAATGAAAAAAAAATAAACCATGTATGAATGGTCAACTGATTGGGGGTGAGAGGTGCTGTGGTCTGAACCCATGGCCTCATGCATACTTTACACACACTCCACCATAGAGCTACATAACCAGCAAGGTCAACTGATTTTTTGACAAGAATGCCAAGAACATTCAATAGGGAAAAATAGTCTTTTCAATAAATAGTACAGGTGAGATTGGATATTCATATGCAAAAAAATAAAATTGCATCCTTCTGATACGATACATACAGAAATTAACTCCAAATGTTTGGTCTCCATTTCTCCTCTCCTCTCCATTTCTCCTCTCCATTTCTCCTCTCCATCTCTCCTCTCCTCTCCATCTCTCCTCTCCTCTCCATCTCTCCTCTCCTCTCCATCTCTCCTCTCCTCATCTCTCCTCTCCTCTCCATCTTGCCTTCCACAAAGGGATGACATAGCAAGAAAGCCCTCCTCAGATGTTGGTGTCTTGATCTTGGACTTCCCAGCCTCCAGAATATTGAGGAAATAAATTTCTGTTCTTTATAAATTATCCCATCTCAGATATTTTGTTCTAAGAGCACTTAAACACAGAGCTGAAACTATAAAACTCTTCAAAGAAATCATGGAAAAAATCTTTATGAAATTAAATTTGGTTATGATTTCTGGGATATGACACGAAAAGCACAAAATGAAAAAAATAGGGAAGTTGGACTTTATCAAAATTAAAAGTAGTTGTGCATCAAAGAACACCATCAAGAGAGTGAAAAGATAGCCCACAGGATAGAGAAAATATATGCAAAGCATATATCTGATGAGATTAATATTCAGAATATATTTTTTAAAATTCTTATAACTCAACAAGAAAACATTCTGATTTTAAAATGAACAAAAGATTGAATATACAATGCTCGAAAGAAAGTATACAGATGACTAATAGGTACATGAAAAGATACTCAACTTGGTAGTCATTAGAGAAATAAAAATCAAAACCACAATGAGACAGCACTTCACACCCATTAGAATGTCTATTATTATGGAAATGGAAAATAATAAGTTATTATGGGTTGAGTGTCCCCTCCAAAGCTCCTATTGAAATTTAATTGCCACTGTAACAGTATGAAACAGTGGGACCAATAAGAAGTGATTAGGTCATATAGGCTCTGCTCTCATGAATGGATTAGTGCTGTTGCTGTGAGAATGGATCTATTACATTAGGAGGAGTTTGATCTCCATTTCTCTTCTTTCTCTTCTTTCTCCCTCTCTCTCTCTCTCTCTCTCCTTCTTACCTTCCACAATGGGATGACACAGCAAGAAAGCACTCCTCAGATGTTGGTGCCTTGATCTTGAATTTCCCAGCCTCCAGAATGTTGAGGAAATTAATTCCTGTTCTTTATATATTACCCAATCTCAAATATTTTGTTATAAGAGCACAAATAAACTAAGACATAAGTGTTGATGTGAATGTAGAAAAACAGAAATCCTTGTGAACTGCTGTTGGCAATGTAAAATGATACAGATGTTGTAGAAAACAGTAAGTATGACGGTCCCTCAAAAAGTAAACATCGAATTACTACTGAGCCAGCAATTCAACTACTGAGTATACACCTAAAAGACTCCAATTAGGCACTGAAATTCCCAATGGTCAAAAGACAAAGACCAAATGTTTTCTCTGATATGCAGATATTAATCTCACAATTGGGGTGGGGGTGGGTGTTAGGGAAGAACAGAAGTACTTTGGATTAGAAAAGAGGGAATGAAGAAACAAAATGGGGAATGGAAATAAAATAGTAGAATGAATCAGACATTATTACTCTATGTGCATATATGATTATATAACCAATGTAATTCTACATCATGTATAACCAAAAGAATGAGAAGTTACACTCCATTATGTGTATAATATATAAAAATACATTCTACTATCATGTATGATTAATTAGAAGAAATAAAAGAAAAAAGATGGAAGCAACTGATATATATTCATAGACATATAAGTGGATACAATTTGATGTATATACAGCCAATAGAATATTATTCAACCTTTAAAAGGAAGGAAGCTCTGGCACACATACTACAACATGAGTGAACCTTAATGACTCTATGCTAAGTGAAAAAAATCAAAAACAGGATAGATACTGTATGATTTCACTTACATACGGTATCTACGATGCTCAAACTCATTGAGACAGAAAGTAGAATAGTAGTTGCAAAGAGTCAAGAGGAGTAGGGAGTTACTGTATATTGGAGAGAGTTTTGGTTTTAAAAAGTCTGGAAATAGTGATTTTGTACAGCATTGTGAATGTACTTAATATCAAACTATACACTTAAAAATAGTTAAAATGATCTTAAAATAAGGTCTAAGAATTAAATGAAAGTTTAGAAAAAGAATTTATCATGATAAAAAAATTTCTAAAATTTACATTTAATAATAATTCTACATATCTATGAATATACTGAAAACAACTGTATTATACACAAATGGGTGAATTACATGGTATGTGAAACAGATCTCTTTTTTTTTTTAATGCCCTCCCAGTAGTAGGGATTAAACCCAGAGCCTCAAGTGCTTGGCAAGCATTCTACCACCAAGTTTCATCCCCAGACCTTTTTATTTTATTTTGAGACAGGATATAACTAAGTTTATAGCCCAGGCCAGTCGCAAACTCCTGTCTCAGCCTCCCAAGTAACTGGGAATTCAAGTGTGCACCACAGAACCTGGCTTCTGAAATATCTTAATAAAGCTGTTATTATAAAAATAAAAAAAAAGATTATATACGATGAATTGAAATGCATTTTGCTGTCATGTACAACTAAGCAGAACAAATTTAAAAAAAGAGAGAGGGGAAGGTACATTATAATTCTTAGACTCACAGAAAGGACAAGTATGTTGAGTAAATATTTCTAATGAAAAGAGTGCATGTTGGGCTGGGGATATAGCTCAGTTGGTAGAGTGCTTGCCTTGCATGCACAAGGCCCTGGGTTTAATCCCCAGCACCACGAAGAAAAAAAAAAAAAGTTTGAAAAGAGTGCATGTTTTAAAAATAAGTTGAAAAATTTATATTAAAAACCACACAAAATATGCCAATTGCTTAACACAAATTTTCTTCCAGAAGAATCCCAATAATACATTAACATTTTTATGAAGGCAATCCATTTTATTAAGGTAATATATATACAGGCAAGCATTAAGTCAAATGTATCCTTGAAATATAAATATTTTATTTGGCAGCATCTTAACAGCTCAAGGGTAAACTTCCAGAAATTTATTTCCCTGTCAAATGATTCCAATGTGAAAATGTTTGCTTAAATTTTTGTAATGAAATCATGTTTATTTTAAAGTATTAATAATATCCCAAAGTTTTTCAACTATATGATAATTTCCTTTCTCAATGGTTATTTTATTGATTAGAAACCCATATGAATGAAGTAATCTAGGGGTAAAAATATTTTAAGCTTCCAGAGAGCTGAGACTATAGGCATGAGCCACTGTGCTCACCTCCATCTGCATCTTAAACGTATGATTTGGGGGATATGGCACAAAAATATATTCTACATGATGCACAATGAAGACATGGTCTACAATATGGTATGTAGCTATTCCTGTCAATGTTAAAAAGGGAGAATAGAATGCATGTACAGAATTTGATGAGAACACTTCTTTCAATTTACTAATTAATTACAGGTTAGATAAGTATCTCATTTAGCTGTTTTATAGCAATTTTACCTGTGATTAATATACTTTAGCTACATAGAAAATATTAACAAATGTTCATCATTTATTAGGACATGAAATAATGGCAACATATTTATTGAGTAGCATTTAGAAAAACAATTTTACTCTCTTTCCCATCTCAAAAAATAAAAGATGCAAACTTATATATGGTAGCACATCAAAAATGCCCTTCTAAAAAATGCGAACAAGGGGTTGGGGTTGGGGTTCAGTGGTAGAGCGCTTACCTAGCATGGGCAAGGCCCTGGGTTCGATCCACAGTACCACATAAAAAAATAAATAAGTAAAATAAAGGTATTGTGTCCAACTACAACTAAATATATATATATATGTATGTATATATGTATGTATATATTATATATATATATATATATGTATGTATATATGTATGTATATATTATGTATATATGTATGTATATATTATATATATATATATATATA
>NW_026000016.1:19425062-19437103 GCF_001458135.2 Marmota marmota marmota | reverse complement strand
TATATATATATATAAATTTTGAACAAAAGGGAATTCTTGGGCCGAGGTTGTAGCACAGTGGTAAAACACTTGCCTAGCATATGTGAGGCACTGGGTTCCATCCTCAGCACCACATAAAAATAAATAAAATAGAAGATGGCAGCGAATGGAGTGCATCACCCCCGTGTACCGCGTCACTGCGTGGGTGAATGACGAGTTAGAACGGCCAAAAGCTATCTTGTTAGGAATTTCCAGCAAAATTGGGGTGCACCGAAACCTAGAGGAAGGATTTCCATCGCCCGAGGATCGGTTACTGGGGCTCAACCGCAAGTGATCTGTCCGCCCAGAGATTCAAGCTGTTTATCCAGTGGTCCGCCCCGCTGCTAGAGACTGCGGCGCGCCATGAAACGGCGTCCCTAGAAACGGCGAGCTAGTAATGCAGGGATACGGCGCTGCATACTCTGTGGGCTCCTGCCGGCTGTGCCTTCACTGTGCTCCGGGCTGAAGTCTGGGTTGAAACAGGGGAAGGAAGTGGTCCAGTGCTGTCCTCCACACTGGTCAGCCCACCAAGGAGGCCAGCGGCCACCATCTTGGAGAGCTGACATCACCATCGCCAGTTTTCGACAGATTGCAGCAGCGATAGAACAAGTCTGTGACTTCTAGACCATCCCCCATACAGCAGGGAAATCACATAAAATCTCTCCCTGGCTTTCCCAGGGCATGATTAACAGAGTGACCGTGAAAAGAGGCATGGGGGAAGGGTAAAGGCACCTGACCTCCAACTCCCCCCTCCCACCAGCGGCAAAGACGAAATCTGTCTCGCCAGCTCTAGGAGGAGGGGCTAGCGGAGGGAATCAAAACAATAGGGGCCGGTTCCCAATAGCCGCGCTCCACTTCCAGGAAACTGCAGGCCCAGAGTGTAGTTTGAACTGCGGAGAGGTATCACACTGGGAAAGGCCTGGCTGACAGGAGAAGCCAGGGGACTAGAAACCAGGAATAAACCTAAGCTAACAGGTTTTGAGGGGGTGGGGGGGAACGGCCTCACACGGATTGTTTCCTACAGCCAGAGGGCAAAATCTTGGCCTGGAAGGCACAGCAGCACCTACTGGAAGTGAAGAAAATAGAAGCCTAACAGTGTCCCTTTTTTCTTTTAATTTTTTTTTAATTTTTTAATTTTAATTTTTTTCTTTTCTATAATTATACTATTATTTCTTTTTAAATGTAATTTTTATTTTACTGCATTTTATTATTATCATTTCCTTTTCTTTTCTATTCTTTTCTCTTTCTTTCCTCTCTCCCTCTCTCTTTCTTGGTTTGCTTCCTTACCTTTTCCCCATCTTTCCTCTTAAGCATGACCACCCAGATTACGTACAACTTACTAAATGCAAATAGATGAATACTACGAATCGGTCCATAGTCCGCCTAAGCCCTTAACTACCCCCAAGTACTCCTGTCTATTCTCTTGTTAATATCCGCCTGCATTTGAGCAACCCCCCAAAGAAGCTAACATATACTAACCTCCATACCATCAAAGCGCCCGACCTCAACATAAAATCCTAAGTTCAAACCTCAATTCTATACATGCCATCAAATTCTGTAGGACTTTAATGAAAATAATGAATTTACCTTAAATCACAATTAAATCCAACATCTCTAAACATTGTCTCCCAACACAAAGGAGAGATATTGGAACTATAAAAACCAAAACAAATTTAAAGAAGAAAACAGAAACACAGCAGTCAAACAGAGTTGGAAAGTAACGTGAGCACCATGAAAAAACAAGGGAAAAAAGGATTACAAACAATGCAGGACAACTTAAATTCACAGAAGAACCTAGAGGCATCAGAAAAATGGACAGAGAAAGAACTCAAGGCATACCTAACTCAGATGGAACGGAATCTTAGAGAAGACATTAGACAGCAAGTCCAAATAATGAAAGTATACTTTGAAAATGAAATAAATAGGCAAATTCAAATGGCAAAGAACGAGCTCTACCAGGAGATAGAGATTCTAAAAAAAAATCAAACAGTAATCCTAGAAATGCAGGAAACCATAAACCAAATTAAAAACTCAAACGAGAATATTACAAATAGACTAGATCAAATAGAAGTCAGAACATCAGATAATGAAGACAAAGTGTATCAACTTGAAAAGAATATAGTCAACACAGAAAGGATGCTAAGAAATCACCAGCAATCTATTCAAGAGATATGGGATATTATTAAAAAAAACCAAACTTGAGAATCATCGGGATAGAAGAAGGATAGAGGTTCAAACCAAAGGAATGAACAATCTATTGAATGAAATAATCCTAGAAAACTTCCCAGATATGAAAGATGGAATGGATTGCCAAATCCTGGAAGCCGACAGGACCCCAAACATACAAAACCGTAATAGACCAACTCCAAGACACATGATTATGAAGATATCCAACATACAGAACAAGGAGAGAATATTAAAAGCTACGAGAGAAAGAAGGCAGATTACATTCAGGGGTAAACCAATTAGGTTAACGGCTGATTTTTCATCACAGACGTTGAAAGCAAGAGATACTGGAACAACGTATTTCAAACACTGAAAAATAATGGATTCCAACCAAGAATACTGTATCCAGCAAAATTAAGCTTCAGATTTGACAATGAAATTAAAATATTTCACGATAAACAAGAGTTAAAAGAATTCGCAGCCAGAAAACCAGCACTGCAAGGCATTTTGAGCAAAACACTACAAGAAGAGGAATTAAAAAACAGCACCCAAAACTAACATTGGGAGGTAACTCAGTAAAGGGAAGAAGAAAAAATAACCAAAAAGGAAAAACCGAACCATATTAAAATAAATAAATAAATAAATAAATAAGCATGACTGGAAGTACAAACAATATATCAATAGTAACCTTAAACGTTAATGGCTTAAATTCACCAATCAAGAGACAAAGGCTAGTAACCTGGATTTAAAAAAAAATCCAACAATATGCTGCCTTCAGGAGACTCATATGATAGGAAAAGACATACACAGGTTGAAAGTGAAAGGTTGGGAAAAATCATACCACTCACATGGTCCTCGGAAGCAAGCAGGAGTGGCCATACTCATATCGAATAAAATCAACTTCAAACCTAAGTTAATCAAAAGAGATAAAGAAGGACACTATATACTGTTAAAAGGAACCATCCACCAACAAGACATAACAATTATCAATATGTATGAACCAAACAATGGTGCTGCAACGTTCATAAAACAAACTCTCTTCAAGTTCAAGAGTCAAATAGACCACAACACAATAATTATGGGTGACTTCAACACACAGCTCTCTCCATTGGACAGATCCATCAGACAAAAGCTGAATAAAGAAACTATAGAACTCAATAACACAATCAATAACCTAGACTTAACCAACATATATAGAATATATCAACTATCATCAAGTGGATACATGTTCTTCTCAGCAGCACATGTATCCTTCTCAAAGATAGACCATATATTATGCCATAGGGCAACTCTCAGTAAATATAAAGGTGTGGAGATAATACCATGCATCTTATCTGATCATAATGGAATGAAACTGGAAATCGTTTCTCTTGCTGAGAGAAAAAAATCCTGCATCACCTGGAAAATGAACAATATGTTACTGAATGATCAATGGGTTACAGAAGACATAAAGGAGGAAATCAAAAAATTCTTAGAGATAAATGAAAATACAGACACAACATATCGGAATCTATGGGACACAATGAAAGCAGTTTTAAGAGGGAAATTCATTGCCTGGAGGTCATTCCTCAAAAAAAGAAAAAACCAACAAATAAATGAACTCACACTTCATCTCAAAACCCTAGAAAAGGAAGAGCAAAACAACAGCAAATGTAGTAGAAGGCAAGAAATAATTAAAATCAGAGCGGAAATCAACGAAATTGAAACAAAAGAAACTATTGAAAAAATTAACAAAACTAAAAGTTGGTTCTTTGAAAAAATAAATAAGATCGACAGACCCTTAGCCATGCTAACGAAGAGAAGAAGAGAGAGAACTCAAATTACTAACATACGGGATGAAAAAGGCAATATCACAACAGACACTACAGAAATACAGAAGATAATTAGAAATTATTTTGAAACCCTATATTCCAATAAAATAGAAGATAGTGAAGACATCGATAAATTCCTTAAGTCATATGATTTGCCCAGACTGAGTCAGGAGGATACTCACAACTTAAACAGACCAATAACAATAGATGAAATAGAAGAAGCAATCAAAAGACTTCCAACCAAGAAAAGCCCAGGACCGGATGGGTATACAGCGGAGTTTTACAAAACCTTTAAGGAAGAATTAATACCAATACTTTTCAAGTTATTTCAGGAAATAGAAAAAGAAGGAGCTCTGCCAAATTCATTCTATGAGGCCAACATCACCCTGATTCCGAAACCAGACAAAGACACCTCAAAGAAAGAAAACTACAGACCAATATCTCTGATGAACCTAGATGCAAAAATCCTCAATAAAATTCTGGCGAATCGGATACAAAGGCACATCAAAAAAATTGTGCACCATGATCAAGTAGGATTCATCCCTGGGATGCAAGGATGGTTCAATATACGGAAATCAATAAATGTTATTCACCACATCAATAGACTTAAAAATAAGAACCATATGATCATCTCAATAGACGCAGAAAAAGCATTCGACAAAGTACAGCATCCCTTTATGTTCAAAACATTAGAAAAACTAGGGATAACAGGAACTTACCTCGACATTGTAAAAGCTATCTATGCTAAGCCTCAGGCTAGCATCATTCTCAATGGAGAAAAATTGAAGGCATTCCCCCTAAAATCTGGAACAAGACAGGGATGCCCTCTATCACCACTTCTATTCAATATAGTTCTCGAAACACTGGCCAGAGCAATTAGACAGACGAAAGAAATTAAAGGCATAAAAATAGGAAAGGAAGAACTTAAATTATCACTATTTGCAGATGACATGATTCTATACCTAGAAGACCCAAAAGGGTCTACAAAAAAACTACTAGAACTAATAAATGAATTCAGCAAAGTGGCAGGATATAAAATCAACACGCATAAATCAAAGGCATTTCTGTATATCAGCGACAAAACTTCTGAAACGGAAATGAGGAAAAACACTCCATTCACAATATCCTCAAAAAAAATAAAATACTTGGGAATCAACCTAACAAAAGAGGTGAAAGATTTATACAATGAAAACTACAAAACCCTAAAAAGAGAAGTAGAAGAAGATCTTAGAAGATGGAAAAATATACCCTGTTCATGGATAGGCAGAACTAACATCATCAAAATGGCGATATTACCAAAAGTTCTCTATAGGTTTAATGCAATGCCAATCAAAATCCCAACGGCATTTCTTGTAGAAATAGATAAAGCAATCATGAAATTCATATGGAAAAATAAAAGACCCAGAATAGCAAAAGCAATTCTAAGCAGGAAGTGCGAATCAGGCGGTATAGCGATACCAGACTTAAAACTATATTACAGAGCAATAGTAACAAAAACAGCATGGTACTGGTACCAAAACAGGAGGGTGGACCAATGGTACAGAATAGAGGACACAGAGACTAATCCACAAAGCTACAACTATCTTATATTTGATAAAGGAGCTAAAAGCATGCAATGGAGGGAGGATAGCATCTTCAACAAATGGTGCTGGGAAAACTGGAAATCCATATGCAACAAAATGAAACTGAATCCCCTCCTCTCGCCATGCACAAAAGTTAACTCAAAGTGGATCAAGGAGCTAGATATCAAATCAGAGACTCTGCGTCTGATAGAAGAAAAAGTTGGCTCCGATCTACATATTGTAGGGTCGGGCTCCAAATTCCTTAATAGGACACCCATAGCACAAAAGTTGATAACAAAAATCAACAAATGGGACTTACTTAAACTGAAAAGTTTTCTCTCAGCAAGAGAAACAATAAAAGAGGTAAATAGGGAGCCTACATCATGGGAACAAATTTTTACTCCTCACACTTCAGATAGAGCCCTAATATCCAGAGTATACAAAGAACTCAAAAAATTAAACAATAAGAAAACAAATAACCCAATCAACAAATGGGCCAAAGACCTGAACAGACACTTCTCAGAGGAGGACATACAATCAATCAACAAGTACATGAAAAAATGCTCACCATCTCTAGCAGTCAGAGAAATGCAAATCAAAACCACCCTAAGATACCATCTCACTCCAGTAAGATTGGCAGCCATTATGAAGTCAAACAACAACAAGTGCTGGAGAGGATGTGGGGAAAAGGGTACTCTTGTACATTGCTGGTGGGACTGCAAACTGGTGCGGCCAATCTGGAAAGCAGTATGGAGATTCCTGGGAAAGCTGGGAATGGAACCACCATTTGACCCAGCTATTGCCCTTCTCAGACTATTCCCTGAAGACCTTAAAAGAGCGTACTACAGGGATACTGCCACATCGATGTTCATAGCAGCACAATTCACAATAGCTAGACTCTGGAACCAACCCAGATGCCCTTCAATAGATGAATGGATAAAAAAAAAATGTGGCATTTATACACAATGGAGTATTACTTAGCACTAAAAAATGACAAAATCATGGCATTTGCAGGGAAATGGATGGCATTAGAGCAGATTATGCTAAGTGAAGCTAGCCAATCCCTAAAAAACAAATGCCAAATGTCTTCTCTGATATAATGAGAGCAATTAAGAACAGAGCAGGGAGGAAGAGCAGGAGGAAAAGAATAACATTAAACAGAGACATGAGGTGGGAGGGAAAGGGAGAGAAAAGGTAAATTGCATGGAAATGGAAGGAGACCTCATTGTTATACAAAATTACATACAAGAGGTTGTGAGGGGAATGGGGAAAAAAACAAGGAGAGAAATGAAGTACAGTAGATGGGGTAGAGAGAGAAGATGGGAGGGGAGGGGAGGGGGGATAATAGAGGATAGGAAAGGTAGCAGAATACAACAGTCACTAATATGGCATCATGTAAAAATGTGGATGTGTAACCGATGTGATTCTGCAATCTGTATTTGGGGTAAAAATGGGAGTTCATAACCCACTTGAATCTCATGTATGAAATATGATATGTCAAGAGCTTTGTAATGCTTTGAACAACCAATAAAAATAAATAAATAAATAAAGGCATGTTGTCCATCTACAACTATTAAAAAAATAGCCTATGTATAGAATATCTCATTAAACTATACAATTCTAAGTTTTGTAGTGAAAGTATTTTGAATCAGACTTCTTAGTTTGGTTTCATTTAGTTTTATAAGATGAGTTTTCACAATGTTGCCCAGGCTGGCCATGAACTCCTGGCTCAAATGACCCTACCACCTGACCATCCTAAGTAGCTGGAACTACAAGTACATGCCACCCACCACAAAGGATAGGATTCTTGTCAGGCTTCTTGTTATTGGTACCAGGTACCAGTATCCTTTTGTTGCTGATGTTCTTTTTGTTTTACAAATTTCTAGAGTTTCCTGTATTCTTATTTATTACTATCCTGAAAAAGCTTAATGCATGCATGCTGCCAGTGAGCTACACCTCTAACCCCCTGAAAAAGAGTAAAAACTATAACAACTTAGTCATGGAAAAAAAAAAAAAACAAGAAGGGAAACATTCTTAAGACTAGAATATTGGTCTGATATAGTCCAATTCTCAAACTCCATATGCTATCAGTCTGACATAACAGAGGCAGCTGGTATAGCGTATTTGTTCAGAGCACCGACCTCATGGTGCCAGAAGCACCCTTGGTTGGACTCAGGGTTCACACTTGCCCTTGCTCCTCCATGTACTAACCATGAGAGCTAGGACAAGTTATTTAGTCCATCCTCACCCAAATTTCCTTATCTGCAAAAATGGTGATAATAGTAGTATCTTTTCTGGAAAACAGTATACAGTTTCTCAATAAGTTAGACACCAAACAGATGTATGATCCAGCAATTCCACTTCTGGGCAAACACCCAAAAGAATTGAAAGCAGGAACTCAAACAGATATTTGTATACCAGTGTTCACAATAGCAAAAAGGTGGAAAAAACCCAAATGTCCCACAGATAGATGGACAGTATATGAGTCAGCTTTCCATTACTGTAACAAAGTACCTAAGATAATCAACTTAAAATAGGAAAGGTTTATTTTGGCTCATGGTTTCAGAGGTCTGATTCCATGACTGATTGGCCCCATCACTGGGCCTGGGATGACACTGGCAAGACAGTGACATCATGAGAAAGTTGCAAGGTGAGTGCCAATGACTTGGATAAGGGTAGAATGGGGAGTTATTGTTTAATGGATATAGAGTTTCAGTTTGGGGTGTTGAAAAACTTCTGGAGATAGCGATGATGGTTGGACTATATGAAGTACTTAATGACACTAAATTATACATTTAAAAGGATTAAAATGAAAAATTTCATGTTGCATACATTTTACCACAATAAAAAATATCTTTCCTATAAATCTGGTTCTGGATGGTATTAGTTAAAAATATAAAAAATTTATATTAATACCTAGTCCATACTAAGAACTATATATGTGGGGCTGAGGTTGTGGCTCAGTGGTAGAGTGCTCACCTAGCATGTGTGAGGCACTGGTTTGCTCCTCAGCACCATATAAAATAAATAAATTAAATAAAGGTATTGCATCCATCTATACCTAAAAAAAAGAATTAAAAAAAAGAACTATATATGTATTAGTTTTCTAATTATAATGGCTGAATTTGTTTTGAATGAAGGACTTATTCAAAGTATATTATGAAAAGATCAAGGCTGCTCAAATCAATGAGACTATGCCATTAATGAACTTAAAAGAAAACAACTTATTTAAAAACCTTATATAGTCTAATATTTAAATAGATTAAAAGTAGGTTGACTTTTGTTTTAATGGTGGTTCTGACATGTTCTATCAGTCATATTGATACCTGACAATGGTACCTCACAGAGTAAGCCCCAAGCTGACAAAGAATACATGAATTACTGGACAGGCTGCCTTGTAGTATTTCAAAACTAGTAAAGAAACAGATATTGAACTGAATAGACATCACAGTAAATACTGCATCCAACTCCAACGTATTGTTGATTATTTTATTTATATATATATATATATTACACATCTGTTAAGCAAGTCAACTGGTTAACAATTCTAATCCTCCCTCTAAACACTGTTAATCCTAAATTCTACATTGTTAACCCAACTAGTAAGCCAAAACCAAACAAAAATATCACCTTCCATTGTAGCATTTTATTGGCTAGTGATTTTTTAAGTATTCCTGACCTCTTTTATTATTTTTTTAAATTTTTTTTTAGTGGTTGATAGATCTTTATTTATTTATACATGGTGCTGAGAATCGAACCCAGTGCTTCACACATGCCAGGCAAGTGCGCTACTGCTGAGCCCCAGCCCCAGCCCCAGCCCTGACCTCTTTCATTTATCTAAAAATTTCATCTTAAAAGTTAAAAAGCCAGATTGAATATATATTTCTTTTTTTGTTGTTGTTCCTAGATTTTATTTATTTATGTGGTGCTGAGGATCTAACCCAATGCCTTACATATGCTAGGCAAGTGCTCTATCACTGGGCCACAGCCCCCACCCTGAATATTTATTTCTTACCAAAATATAAGACCTAGTTTCATATTTGACTAAATGATATAATAACATGTCAGAAAGCTACATTAAACTATTAGCATTTTTATGTTAACAACCTAATAAAGTTTTAGAAAGTGTTATTGGTGTCAGAAAAAATATTTAAACTCTTCAAATAAAATGAAAATATAATAAACTGTCTTTGTAATGTGAATGTTTGTAAAAAAAATTATTTAGCTCAAATTATATTGTTATATTGTGTACAAATATGTAACAACAAATTCCAACATTATGTAAAACTATAATGCACCAATAAAAATGGGCAAATCAACATTTCAAAATGATAATTGAAATATATGTCTCTGATGTTAAAATAGTCCATGAAAAATAATTTATCTTGAAAAAAAAGTTGATTTACAACATAACAAATGAGGTACTTAAGGAAATAATCATATTTTTAGAAATATATTTTTACAAATATAGTAAGTTTTTTGAGGTGTGGGGTACTGGGGATTGAACTTAGGGGGCAACTGACCACTGAGCCACATCCCAGCCCTATTTGGTATTTTATTTTGAGACAGGGTCTCACTGAGTTGCTTAACACCTTGCTTTTTGTTTAGGTTGGCTTTTGAACTCACGATCCTCCTTTACTTCCCTATAATGACATGTAGCTGGAAGAGAGAGTTCAAGCAACATTCAGGAACAGTCTTTAAGTTTTTTAGTAAAACACTTTAAAGGAGTTTGAATTTTTATCTCAGGGAAATAGATATCAGCTCAAGATCAAAATTATTCTTGCTATGAAGGTTAACTCAAACGGAGGGAAGGAGGCAAGGAAGGAGGCAGAGATAGTTAGGAGATTCATACATGAATATATCGGAACTGCACCTGTGTTTCCCCAATAACATTGTAATTGACCATAAGATCAGTAAAGTCATATGCTTCATGTGTTCTCAGCACTGCTAAATCTACAGACCCTAGCCCTGAGTAGACAGATGAAGACTACTTTTTGCTTAATAAAATCTGTTATATGAAGATAAATGATGAAAAAATAAATGACAGAGATATTTTCATTTCAAACCTAAATCTAAGAAAGAACTTTGCTCACAACTTTCAATAAATATTTATTGCATGAAGATGACATTAGGGAAGACAATATAATGTAGTGGAAAGCTAAATTGTAAAGGTGAGGCAGTAAAGAAAATCAGAAGTAATCTTTATTGAACTCATTAAAACCTGGCATTGACTTTTAACTGTTTCTCTCAAGATATTAGGTAGGAAAAAAAGAAACCCACACAGTTGAAAGATCGATAGGACCAAGAAAAAAGATTTGAGAATGTTTGTGAGAAAAAAGGAAAAAAAAATAGTGAAGACAGCAATCTGAAGATGTAAATAAGTTGACAGCAATCTGAAGATGTAAATAAGTTCCTAGGGCTAGGGCTGGGGTTCAGCAGTAGTGCACTTGCCTGGCCTGAGTGAGTCACTGGGTTTGACTCCCAGCGCCTCATATAAATAAATAAAATAAAGGTCTATCAACAACTAAAAAAAAAATTTTTTTTAAAGATGTAAGTTCCTTTGCCCACAATCTTGTACCCTGACTTCCTTCACATTGCTGCCAAAGTGGTGTGCCTAAAATGAGTATCTGATTACATTCCTTATCATCCACAGGATAAAAAGTCAAAGAACCTTAGCAACACAGAAGAAAACCTCCCTGGCTAGTCAGCTATTCTGCCTTGCTCTCAACACCATACGTAGCAATTCTCAAGGGTGAGTGAGGTAACCCAAACCAGATCAGTTATATGAAAAACACTCAAGGACTTGTTTAAAATAGGTATCTAGATGCTCTGCCTTTGGAAATTCTGATTTGGAAGGTCTGGGATAGGACCAGGAATCTGTATTTTTACAAAGTTCCTCATAGGATTCTAATTAGGGGCCAACTTAGAAAACACTACATTAATATAAAATGGTATTTATAAAGAGCACGAGGCTTTGTATCCAGAAAGACTTCAAAAAATCTCTGGTATACCCTTTATGAGTTAAGTGGCCGTAGGCAAATTATTTATTCATATTATTTATTATGCAGAGATTTTCCTTTTGTGTTTGTATGTGTGTTATGGGGGATCAAGCCCAGGGCCTCACAAATGCTAGGCAATACTCTGCCACCGAGCTACACCCCAGCCTAAGGTTTTTCTTTTCTAAAATAGCACTGTAGTTCAGTGGTAGAGTGCTTGTCTAGTATGCACACAGCCCTGAGTTCAATCCCCAGCACCACAAAAAATAATAATTTAAAAAATGAGAAAATACAGATAAAGTACTTAACATAAGTACATAAGTGCATAAATACTCAATAAATGTTAACTGTTAATAACTGACACCTAATACTTTAAAGCATCTCCATCTCCTCCCCATTCCCAAACTTAATTCATGCTCTTCTCTGCCTGATACTCTCCCCTCTTACTCCCCACCCCCCTTGCTGCCTTTTTTTTTTTTTTTTTTTTT
>NW_026000016.1:19412293-19423782 GCF_001458135.2 Marmota marmota marmota | reverse complement strand
TTCTTTTTTTTTTTTTTTTTTTTTTTGCTTTGCAGTCAGTTTATTATTGTTTTCATTAAACAAACTGTATACATATAATTGTGACAAGATCTCACTGACTTTGAGTTATGGACATTGTGGAAAGAGAGCATTTTAGAAACTTGATTCCGACTCAAAGTAATTTTTGAGGTTTCTTCTAGACTGTGTTGGTAGGTACTGTATTAGGGCTTGGGCTCTTACCTCCAAAAATTCCTGATTATTTCTATGGGGATTAGAGACCCTATTGATTAGAAGAAGTTTTCCTGACTTAAGGCCCCTTGCTGCCTTTCAAACCCTTATGTTTCTACTCCTACAGTCTCTTCCAGATTTCCACCAACACATACCCCAATCTTCCTTCTCTAGACAGAATCAAGTACCCATTCTCTGGGATTCATTAATTCAATAATATTTATTAAGTAACAATTATGGGCTAGACACTGAAGTCACAGTGGAGAACAAAACAGACATGTGCTGACATTCTAATGGAAAATCAGATATTAAACAAATTGCACAAATAATTATGCATGTGATTAAATCATTGCACTGCTATCAGTTACTTGTATATCTTTCCCCTACTAACATGTTCTTGTGTAGGACTTCCAATCTTTTTTTTTTTTAAAGGAAAGATTTTTTTTTTTTTTAAGAGAAAGAGAGAGAGAGAGAAAGAGAGAGAATTTAATATTTTTTAGTTTTCGGCGGACACAACATCTTTATTTGTATGTGGTGCTACAGGATCAAACCCAGCGCGGCACGCATGCCAGGCGAGCGTGCTACCGCTTGAGCCACATCCCCAGCCCAGGACTTCCAATCTTAAGAAGATAATCAAAATATAGGGACATTTGTAATTTATATATGGGTATGGCAGAGGCAATAACAATCAGAATTTAGTTGCAGTGGTCCAGGGGCAGTGGTTCCAGCAGTGGCACATGAACCAGGTTGTCCCTGTAGCATGCCATTAGATGTGGTACATGCTGTCAGGTCTCCTTTGGTCTTGTCCAAGGTGGTTCTACTTCGTGTTGATTTTGTGAGCACCCCTTTATCTTTCAATAAATTACTTTTTCTTCTACATTAGTCAGAATCAGTTTTGTTTGGTAAACTGAGATCAAGGAAACTAGGATTAGTCTTTATAAGATCTAATACAAGTATTAAATATGTAGAAGAGCAGAACATCCCTTGGAATCTAAGAGATTAGCACCCTCCTAGAACAAAGGAGTAAAGATTTCAAAATATCTCACAGAGATTAATTGTAAAAGTAGAATGCTGTGAAGGAGTGAAAATGAAAGGCAGTGGAGTTAAAAAAAAATTAAGGATCATGAAACTAGTGCATTAGATAGTGGTCTACATGATTACCGAAGTCACCCAGAAGGATGACAGAATTTGGGAAGAACAGAAAATTTGCACAGAAGTGACAAAGTCTGACCAACAAGGAGTAAACTAGAGGGAGACTAAAAGACAACAAAGTGACAAAGGATAGGTGATTGAGATGGTAAAATTTCAAAGGAAGAATTTTTATGTCAAGGTAAAGAGCAATAATTTAGAATTGGAAATAGGCAGATTAAACTTACTGACTTGAAAACAAAGACATGGGAGAATGAAAAGCTCTTATTCAAGATGCCCCCAACACATACCAGAAGTGATATTCTGTAAAGAAAAACAGGATTAAGTAAAAATAAGGAAATTAGAGGGGTATTCTATAAAAAGAATATTTGTGAAGAAGTTTATTTACATTAGAAAAAAGTCTCAGACTCCTTAAGAACTCCACAAAAAAGTGCTGAGAGGAAAGTCATCGATTAGAAGGAGGATGCAAAAACAGAGGTTTAAAAAAATAGTCAGAGGTATATAGAGAAGGGAATATAAAAAAGGAATTGACAAGAGGTAGAAGTCAAGCAGCTAATGACTAGAGGAAGTCAGGAGGCTGAGGCAAGAAAATCCCAAGTTCCAAGGCCAGTTCAGTAACTTAGCAAGACCCTCAACACCAAATAAAAATGTAGTTAAAAAGCAAACGAAAACCCTAAGGAAAAAAAAATCTTTTAAACCCAGGGCCTCATGCAAGTATTGACTGATTGACTGATTGATTGTAGTGCTGGGTATCAAGCTCAGGGACTCACATGTTGTGCAAGCACTATATCACTGAACTATATTCCCAACCCAATATTTGTTGTAAAAGTCACTAAATTTTTATGGTAATTTTGTTATCACAAAACAAAAAAACTAAAAAATAACAGTAAACTAATACAGAATTTTGGTATCTGAAAATGGGAAGCTGCTATATCAAATGCCTAAAAATATGGGAGAGGTTTTTATGTCAGGAAGTACAAGCCTTTGAGTAAGACAGAGCCTAAAGAAAGTGAGTAAAGCCAGGTGTGGTGGCACATACCTGTAATCCCGGCATCTGGGGAGGCTGAGGCAGGAGGATCACGAGTTCAAAGCCAACCTCAGCAATTTAGCAAGGCCCTAAGCAACTCAATGAGACCCTGTCGTAAATAAAATATTAAAAAGGACTGGGGGTGTGGTTCATGGGTTAAGCGCCCCAGTAGTACCCCCCCCCGCCCCGGCACAAAGTGAGTAAAGTCACATTAGAAACATGCCTTTGCTTCTGAAATCCTCGTTGCTTAACAAATTTGCTCAATTCCTTCCTCTTCCCTCTCTCATCTGTCACTTTCACAATTTTATAAAGAATTTAAGGTTTGAAAATTATTTTGAAATTAATATAAAAACCTTTACTCAGCCAGGCATGGTGGTACACACCTGTAATCTCAGTGACTCATGAGGCTGAGGCAGGAGGATCCCAAATTCAAGGCCATTCCCGGCAATTTAGCAAGACCCTCAGCAACTTAGTGAGACCCTGTCTCAAAATAAAAAACAAACAAGGACTGGGGATATACTCATTGGTAAAGTGCCCCTGGGTTCAATCCTCACTACCAAAAAAACAAACAAAAGCAAAACAAAGCAAAAAACTTCTTACTCACTAAACATATACTTAATTGTATTCTGGTGATATTGTCCACACACTAAAGGAAATGTGATCCAACTAAGTTTTAAAATGAGCAGGGTGGGTTCCTGTTTTGTCATAGTTTTCTCTTTTACTGTAAACAGTTTTCATAAATTTGAAGATTTTTCTTTCTGAAAAAAAAATCATCAAGTCTAAAAACAGTATGCAATCACAGATATGTCTATAAAAAGATGTCTGTCAACTGTGTTTAAAAGAAAGCTTATTACCATTTTCAGCTCCCTGTCAGCTATTCCTATCTATGCTTTTTTAGTGTGGTTTAAAACACATTCATAAAATGTTAAAGGCCTTCTACAAACCAACTGATTTTTCCTTGATTTAATCAATCCAGCAAGTCAATTTTAACAACTTCCTTTACATTCTGCACTATGAAAACTTTTTTTTCTAAAAGATTTAAAGTACATGAAACTAATTTGATTTATATTGAATGTCAAGAAAACAAACATAGTTCATGGATATTTTGTTTACTGATTTTAAATAAATGTCAAGATCTTTACATGACTTTCCAAAAATTGATTTATTAACATAAAAGTTTAAAATAGCACATAATAGTAAAATGGTGAACAAACAAACCCTGTCTATTACTATGTATTTAATCACACAGGCCCTGCTTCCTACTAGCCTATTCGTCTGTAAAATAATATCTCATATGGTTATAATAAAGATTAAATGAAATAATGTATATAAAGGGATTAGCACAAAGTTGGTTCATGGTAAACAAAGTAATCAGAATAATAATCAGGAAGACTAATGCCAAAAGAGAAACTGTCTACTAAAAATTCAGACCTATCCTCTAATTTCCAAGGAGAGAAGAGGAGCTGGGAATTGAGTTAATCACAATGGCAAGTGATTTAATCTATCATGCTTAAATAGTGGAAACACCACAAAAACCCTAAATATGAGGTTCAGAGAGATTCTGGGTTGGTAAACATCCACATACCCAGAGAGTGGTATACTCCAACTGCATGGTCACAGAAGCTCCCTGATTCCAGTCTTTTCAGACTTCAACCTATAGATCTCTTCATTTGTTTGTTCATTTATATCCTTAATGTCCTTTATAATAAACTGGTAAATAGTGTTTTTTAATTTCTGTAACCGATTATACCAGATCATCAAACTAAAAAAGGGGTTGTGGAAAAGCCCAATTTGTAGCCAAGTCAAACAGAAGTGTCTATGTTTTTAGCATCTGGCATACTTTGGGCAGAGGGGAGTCTTATGACATTGAGCCCTTAACCTCTAGGGACTGTACTAACTCTTCAGCACTTAGTGTCAGAATTGAGTTAAAAATATAGATACTTGGGGCTGGGGATGTGGCTCAAGCGGTAGCGCGCTCACCTGGCATGCGTGCAGCCCGGGTTCGATCCTCAGCACCACATACAAACAAAGATGTTGTGTCCGCCGAAAACTAAAAAATAAATATTAAAAATTCTCTCTCTCTCTCTCTCTCTCTCTCTCTCTTTAAAAAAAATAGATACTCAGGGGCTGGGGTTGTGGCTCAGTGGTAGAGTGCTTGCCTAGCAAGTATGAGGCACTGGGTTTGAGCCTCACTCAGCACCACATAAAAATAAATAAACAAAATAAAGGTATTGTGTCCATTTATAACTAAAAAAAAAATAGATTAGACAGATAGATACTCAGTGATGTCCACAGAGAAATAGAGAACTGGAGAACCCACACATTTGGTGTCAGAAGGGCTGTAAGGAGAAACTCCCTAGTAGTAGTAGTAACAGCAGATAGTAAAAGTGCTTTAAAACACACACACACATCTGCAGAGCTATGTCAAAGAGACACAGAAGCCAAGTGAAAGAGATTCCAGTGACAAAAGTTGAATAATTCGCACTACAAAATAAATAAAGAGAAGCATAACTCCTCACTCCTTAAATGTACATAGTGACGGCTTCCAAAGACTTTAGCATGGAAAATGGAAACAAAGAGCAACTTTACGGTAGAGAAATCTGACAAACACCACCTCAGTCAAGTGATCAAGTTAAGATAAACTGTGAAAAATTATATTGATAGTATATATTATGGTTTGAATATGACATATCCCCCAAAGTTTGTGTTAATATAGGAATATTCAGATGTGAAATTATTAGATTATGATAGCTATGATCTAATCAGTCCCTTCTAATGTAAATAGACTGACTGGGTGGTAACTGTAGTCAGATGGGACATGAAGGAGATGGGTCCCTGAGAGTGTGCCCTGGATGGGTTCATATTCCCTGCAACCTCTTCCCCTTTCTCTGCTTCCTAGTGTAAGGGTAAAAGAAATTGAAGTTAAAGTGTAAAAGTTAAAGGGTAAAAGACCGGGCATTGTAAAGTTTCTAAGCTGCAAGGCCTGAGTTAAAATGTAAAGGACTGGGTATTGTTAAGTTCCTATGCTACATGCAAAACCTGAAATTCCTGTAGCTGTTAAGACAATACTCGAACTGCCCAGTAGATATTCCCCCTGATCGCCTGGTTGTTTAATAACTTAAGGGCTCTGTGTGGTCTTGCACGTAGGCATCGCAGGGCCTGGACCAATCAGTTTGAATGTGTACCCCGCTTTAGAACTGACCTATCACCCCCGCCGGACCTGTTCCCGCCAATGTATGTACTAATCAAGTCTAAGAATTGTTGTTTGACTTTCCCGCGGTGTATGATGATTTGTTAAAGGAGACCGTGATGTATGTAAAGTCCCGCCCTCCCCAAAAAGTGTACTTAAGCATTGCACAACCCCTGCTCTGGGCTCTGGGCTGCTTTCCCTTCCTGAGTGAGCCTGGAGCCTCAGCGCGCTGAATCGGATCCTCAATAAATCCCCTTCTGCCAATTGCATGAGTGGTCTCTTGGTGGTCTCTTTCTCCGACGCTTCGTCGGACCCTTACACTAGGAGACATGAGGTGAGTAGTTTTGCTTCACTACACCCTTCCTCCATGATGTTCTGCCTCAGCTTGGGCCCAGAGCAATGGAATCAGCCAACCATGGACTGAACCTCTGAAACCATGAGCCAAAATAAATTTTTCCTCCTCTAAATTTTTTTTGTGAGGTATTTTGGTCACAGTGACAGAAAACTAACACAGTATTTAGCCTTCATGTGACATGATAAAAATGACACTATACCTCTGGTCCTCTTCCACAAATTTCATGACCCCAATCTAATCATGAGACAAATAACACATAAACTTCATTAGTGGGACATTCTCCTCAAAACTGTCAAAAAGATCATTAAAAACAAGGAAAGTCTGAGAAACCAAACTGTAACTGTCAAGAGATACATAAGGGGACAGGAAAGCTATAATAATGTAGTATTTCTGATTGGTTTTTGGAACAGAAAAAGAATATTAGGTAAAAATTAAGAAAGTCTGAATAAAGTATAGACTTTAGTCAATAAAAAAAATACTTTATTGTCAGGTGTAGTGGAGCACACCTGTAATCCCAGCAATTTGGGAAGCTAAGGGAGGAGGATCACAAATTCAAGGTCAGCCTCAGCAACTTAGTGAGGCTCTAAGCAACTTAGTGAGACCCTGTCTCAAAATAAAATATTAAAAAAAAGAGCCAGAGCCAGGGATGTGGCTCAGCAAGTTAAGCACCTCAGGGTTCAATCCTCAGTATTAAACAAAACAAAACTTTATTAACAACTTTAAATAAATGTTGCTACCATTTTTTTGGTTAAAATACAGTGTAACTATTATGATTATAAGCATTTTATAGGCAGACCAACAGGGTTGAAAATCTAATTCTCGGGCTGGGACTGGGGCTCAGTGGTAGAGCACTCGTCTTGCAAGTATGAGGTCCTGGGTCTCCCAAGTGTGAGGCCGTGGGTTCGATCCTCAGCACCACATAAATAAAAAATAAAGGTATTGTGTCCACCTACAAAAAAAAAAAAATCTAATTCTCCACTTAACAGCACTGTAGCCTTTTGGACAAGTTATTTAACTGCTCAGATATTTAGTCTTTATCATCTGTAAAATAGACAATACCACGAGCATCTAAGGTTGTTTTGAAGGATACTGCACAAAAGGTAGTAACAGTCAATAATTTTGTCTAATTTGGAGAAATTGCTTAGTACCCAAGAAAATAAGTTCTGCAGATTTTAATTTTTTAAAAATTATTTTTTCTATTACTCATATACATGAAATATATGTAAGAAAGGGAGAAAATGAGCAAAATCTAATTTCACACTGTTTGGGGTGTACCACCTTCCTGGCAATGTGGATGTCTTCACCAACTCTGAATCTCTCTGAACCCCTCTCTGCTTATGTTTCACTAATAATATATTTGGACTAATAATAACTATAATTTTCACATCAGATTAGATATATAAATCAACTTTCTTAAAAAATTTTTTTTAATTTTGTATTTCACATATTTCTCTAAAAACTATTCTTGGGATAGGGATATAGCTAAGTGGCCTCAAACAAGGACCCTGAGTTTGATTCTTAGCACTACAAAAAAAAAAAATCAAAAATAATTTTAGTTGTCCTTACTCTACTAGGCCATAAAATACAGCAGACTCGTTTAATAAAAAATAAATAGAACTAAATTAATATAATAATCAAATGCTTTTAAATTGATGAAATACCAGGTAGGGGTAAGTTATATCATTATACAGTAATTCTTTTTTCTCTATAAATCCATACTAAAACTATTAATGCCAGCAATTTCACATTCTGTTTGTTTTCTGACAATGGATATGCTAAGAAAGTTATGGACTTGATCCAAAGTCAAACCACAGGAAAAAAAATATTAAATTTAATTTCAAAAGAAGAAATTAATGATAACACAGAGGGAGTAGTCATAACCAAAAATAAAAGGTCACAAAGAATTTTTAAACAGTGCAGCTGGGATTTTTCTAAAGCTGAGATATCTGTATACATATTTAAACATTTAACTGCATTCAAAACCCTACTTCCTGAAATCAAGATAAAATAATAAGCCCCAGGAGAAATAATTACCATGATAACTGTTTAAAGTATTCCACAAAGAAGGTAAAGAATGCCCTCAAGGTTAATTAACTGGAAGTGTAAATAATGTCATTGTTCTGTTTGACTCCAGTAAGGCCAATACCTTTTTCAGACATATGCTGTTTAAAAAGAAAAAAAAAATTGTTGCCTTTTTTGATGGAAGGAGATAGTTATTATGAAGTCTTATAAACAGCTTGATCCAAAGACAATATGCAACCAAAACACCAGACTTAAAAATGAAATATTATATTCCAATCATCAACTAGATTTATGATTTGATAGCTTTCCTCTATCAAATGTGTATTGATCATTTACTTTTAGTAGATGCATTCTAATTTAAAAGTAAAACAGAGCTGGGGCTATTGCTCAGTGAGAGACTGCTTGCCTAGCCAGCACAAGGCACTAGGTACCATCCCCAGTACTGTAAACTCTGTATTAACAGACCAGCTACAGTAAATTATAACATATTAGAGCTAAAACTCAGCAAGGTATTTAGATGGTACTATAGAAGCATAAGAGCAACGTCCACCTTAGACTTGAAGATGGTACTTAGAGACCAGAGAAATCAGAAGTTGCACTACAGAGGTATTAATTCATCTCTTCCTGTCTCCTCCAAGAACAGAGAATCACCAAGAAATCTAGAAGCTCTTGACTAAAACTTTCTCAACTATTTCCTGTTGTCACCTAATCTAAGAAACCACTGTCAACATCTGCTGTTGCCCTGCTCCAATGTTAAGTACAGACGAATGACCCCCTTTTTTTTTAATTAAGAGACTAGATTTTTTTTAAATCTACACAATCAGAAATTCAAGAGTCAAGGTCATTTGCATGGATAGGCAATAACTAATGACATGTTAACTCCAAATACACAAAGTAAAATTTCTTCCACACTTGGTGATTCCCATCAAACCCCACATTTAAAGTATAGTGTGTGAAGTAAATACCTTTGATAGGAGAGAGGAGGAAAGGGGAGATGGAGAAAGGCTGAGCAATGGGCACAAAGCTACAGTTAAGACACAGCAAGAAGCTCTGCATGGTACGGTAACTATAGGTAACAATAATGTACTATACTTTGCAAAAAGCTAGAAAGTGAAATAATTTTTTTTAAAAAAGAAATGATAAATGAAGAACTAGATATGTGACTTTTTAGGAGATATAAACTGAGAGGCTAGGGGTATGCCCTGAGTAGAACATGTGTTTTGTATGCAGGAGGCTTGCCTTTTGCCAGCCACACTGGCCCTTACTCCAATAAGCCTTTCTCCTTTCTTGCTTCAGGCTTTTGTGATTTTGTTTGGTTGGTAGATTTTTTTTTTGTTTTGTTTTGTTTTTTTTTGTTCTAGTAGTTTTGGTTTTTGCTTCATTCTTTTGAATTTACAGTTCCCTCTGCTAAAAACTAGTTAGTTTTCAGCAGAACACAAGCCACACTCAAAGCCCCTAAAGTAAGAAAAATTAAATCAGATGTCCCTCTTCTGGAACCCTGAACTTTTTTGAACTATTTATCCCAAATGTAATTAAACAATTATGTAGGGGCTATGGATGTAGCTCAGTCATAGAGAGCTTGCCTAACATACAAGAAGAGGACCTGAGTTCCATCCCCAGAACAGGGGAAAATAAATTACATAATTATTTGTTTTCTTCTCTATAGTAAAAAATCTCTGAGCAAGGCCCAAACCTATTTTATTCACCACCTAGCACATTTCTTGAAACAATAGCAATTGTTAAATGATTGTCATTTACAGAGCTTGTACTGCCAGTGAAGTTTTCGCCACATGCTTTGCCACTGAATGAGAAAGGTTCTGCTATGCTACACTCACTTGACAGTTGAAGAAATTCCAACAATTAGGTTCTTATACTAAAGTTATCCAACTCTTTTAAGTGGCAGAGGTAGAACATGAACCCATGATATTTACTATAGATTTCATGTTCTTAACCACTAAACAATACTACTTACTAAATGAAGCCCAGAATGAGGAAGCAATATGTGCACAGGATACTACATTCCTTATGAGACCAACAAAAAATTTGTTCCCTGTGATTAAGTATAGAATGCATGCATGTTGCTACCAAACACATGACTAGGAGGAAAAACCCGGAAAGAAAGAGAAACCACACAGAATAAGAAGACATTAGAGGGTTTTAGGTAGAGAATTCATAACTAGATAACCAGATTTTCAACATGATAAATGAAAACAACTAAACCAGTTAAGAGACTTTTGGCAATAATCATCCAGTAGCAGCAGACAAATGTGTACATGTCAAGAAATTGAAGGAGTCTATATTTTATGGCTTATATTTTCTCTGCCATATAATAAAAGAAGTTGGCAATTCATGGAAAAGCGAGAGGATTAGAGGTTTGAGGAGATAATAAACTTGTACAGATAACTCTTTCTGAATCAATGTTGATCGATGCCATGACCGACAAAGAAAGACAAAGATACTGCTCTAGATTAAATGACAGAAAAGAGACATGACAACTAAATGCAATATGCAATTCTGGACTGAAACCTGTACTATGGGGATATGCTATAAAAGGCGTTATTAACAATTGGGATAATTGACAAAATTAAAATGTAAACAGTAAAATTCGATTAAAATAAAATATCTGTGCTAAAATTCATAGGGATTACATAAAAGACTAACTATATTTGTTCTTAGGAAATATACACCCAAACTTTTTTTTTTGAGGGGGGGGTGGAGTTTTTGTTTTGTTTTTTCATTTTTTGTTTTGTTTTGTTTTGGTACTGGGAATTGAACCCAGTGGCACTTTACCACTGTGCCACATCCCCAGGCCTTTCTTTACATTTTTTAAGACAGTGTCTTGCTAAATTGCCAAGGCTACTCTTGAACTTGCCATCCACCTGGCTCAGCCTCCCAAGCAGCTGGGATTATAGCCACATGCCACCACGCCCAGAAGAATATCTAAATGTTAAGGGACAAAGTGGAATGACTATATGTAACAAACTCTCAAATAGTTCAAGGAAAAAAAAATTATAGATATGTAGGTAGGAAGCTACATAGAATATAAAAGCAAATATGACAAAAATGTTAAAATTAATGAACGTGGGTAATGGGAATATGAGAATTCTCTGAACAATACAATTTTTCTATAAACTATAAATTATTTCACAAAGTTTAAATTATTAAATGATTAATGTTGAATAAGGCTATAGTCTGAGAAAAGCATATCTGAATTTAAGATTTCAGAGGTGGAAATGGAAATGAGGACAACCACTCCATTCAAAATATCTTCAAAAAAAATAAAATACTTGGGAATCAACCTAACAAAAGAGGTGAAAGACTTATACAATGAAAACTACAGAACCCTAAAGAGAGAAATAGAAGAAGATCTTAGAAGATGGAAAAATATACCCTGTTCATGGATAGGCAGAACTAACATCATCAAAATGGCGATATTACCAAAAGTTCTCTATAGGTTTAATGCAATGCCAATCAAAATCCCAACGGCATTTCTTGTAGAAATAGAGAAAGCAATCATGAAATTCATATGGAAAAATAAA
>NW_026000016.1:19404338-19411673 GCF_001458135.2 Marmota marmota marmota | reverse complement strand
GGAAGGAGACCCTCAGAGTTATACAAAAGTACATACAAGAGGAAGTGAGGGGAAAGGGAAAAATAATACAAGGGGGACAAATGAATGTCAGTAGAGGGGGCAGAGAGAGAAGAGGGGAGGGGAGGGGAGGGGGGATAGTAGAGGATAGGAAAGGCAGCAGAACACAACAGACACTAGTATGGCAATATGTAAATCAATGGATGTGTAACTGATGTGATTCTGCAATCTGTATATGGGGTAAAAATGGGAGCTCATAACCCACTTGAATCAAAGTGTGAAATATGATATATCAAGAACTATGTAATGTTTTGAACAGCCAACAATAAAAAATTTTAAAAAAAAAGATTTCAGAGGTGGTACAATTCTAGATGATGGCAGTATCCAAGGTTTGACCATGGAAGTGAAAAGCCTCAAGTATAATGGATGAAAGTCATTGAAATTGTAGTCAAATCCTAGATCATTTTTTTTTACTCACTTCATTAAAAGGCACAGTTTCATATGAAATTTCATTTTACTTAATGATTTCACATGAAGTTCTTAATATCTGAATTCCTTTTTACTTTTGAGAGTTTTAATGTTTAAAATTATTTTATATTTTATTTGCCATTTCAAATCAACTAACCAAGAGGTACATAACTCCTCTCCCTCATTACTAATGAAGATCTGAAGAGAATTTCAAAACCTCCTTTTTTCGGATATCAGTTAGATACACAGCCATTTTTCATCTTTATTACTTTGAGACCTACTCAGAATACTTCATCTATGTGATAATACTGAATTTCAAGCAAATTTTAATAATATGCCAGCTACCACTTCAAAGACAGTAATAATCATAATAATAGCACTTCCAGTCTTCTGCAAAATTGAAAGGGAGTGGTCACCTAGTTCTCCAGGGGATGAGAGATGTTAACTTCTTGCCTTAGTTAACATCTTTTTAACTAAGATGTTACCTATTTGGACTTTCATCCAAACCTCCTATATTTAGCCTGACCACATGCATGCCTTTAGAGCTGGCTGCTGCCTCTAAGGTGGGGCCTTGAAGAGTTTTTACAGTTCAAACTGGTTTGGTTTTTTGGCTCCTTCCACTACAGACTTTTATATATTTTCTTTGGTTCTGCTAGGTTAGTTGCCTTTCATCTGTCCATTTAGCAATGTATTACCTTCTCTCTTAATGTCTATTTAGAAACTACAATTATCTTCTCTTATTCTCTTTGTCCTATGCCTTTTATATTCCTTTACTGTAATTTTAGTGGAGTTTCAGGAAAGGTAAACATAAATGTGTGCCCAACCACTATGTTGAAGTGTAAGTGCCATTCTAGTTTTTTAAATAATAAGTTGAATTAAGTATGTGATTTCCAATCTAGTGCATGTGCAAATTTAATGGGAGTAACACTGAGCTAGTTTCAATATTTTTAGAAGATTAACAGAAAAATACATTCACTCACAATAAGACAGTGCAGAGTGACATTAATTTTCTTTACTCCTGACTTTTTCACTGATTTAACATTTATACCGATTATCCTATACGTTTTCTAAATTTCATGGATTGGGGCAATAGATGAAACAATGGCTGTGGCTTCATGGACTTTCCACTGTAAGAGGATAGATGGACAATAAGCAAATATGTATCTTACTCTGATCATAAGTTCTGATTGGTAATCTGATTGGTAATCTTTAATAAAAAAAAATTAGAAAGGCATTAATGTAATCAGTACAAAAGGATTATTCTTCATAACCTACAGAAATAATGTTAAATGTAATCATTTTTCCAAAGCGGGCAGATAATATGGATCAAAGCTGGGTCAAAAGATATTTGTATAACATTAATTGCAGAATTATTTATAACAAAATTGGGAAACAATCTAAATTTTTTTTTTTTTTTGGTGGGGGACAGGTCTGGGGATTGAACCCAGGGGCACTTAACCACTGAGCCACATCCCCAGCCCTTTTTTTTTTTTTTATTTTGAAACAGGGTCTCACCAAGTTGCTAAGGCTGGCCTAGAACTTGCCATTCTCATGTCTCAGCCTTCTGAGTTGCTGGGATTACAGGCATGCCCCACTGCACCCAGCTAGATTTTTTGGTATTAATCCTGCCTGGTGTCCTGTCAGTTTTTTGGATCTTTGGTTTGATGTCTGTCATTTACTGTGGGAAAATTCTTCTTTTTTCTATTTTTTTTAAATTTTTTTTATTTGTTTTAGTTATACATGATAATAGGATGCATTAATGCACTTTGATATATCATACATAGATGGGATATAATTTCTCATTTTTCTGAGTGTACATGTTGTAGAATCACATTGGTCATGCAGTCATATATATACATAAAGTAATGATGTCTATTCCATTCTACTATCCTTCCTATCCCCACTTCTCCTCCCCTCCCCTCCCTTCACTTCCCTAATCTAAGATAACTCTATTCTTCTCTAGTGCCCCACCCAACTTATTGTGAATTAGCATCTGCATAGTAGAGAAAACATTTGGCCTTTGGTTTTTGGGGATTGGCTTATTTTGCTTAGCATGATAGTCTCCAACTCCATCCATTTACTGGCAAGTGCCATAATTTCATTCTTCTTTAAAACTGAGTAATATTCCATTGAATATATATATCACATTTTCTTTAAACATTCATCCATTGAAGGACATCTAGGTTGGTTCCATAGTTTAGCTATGTGAATTGAGCTGCAATAAACATTGATATGGCTGCATTACTGCAGTATGCTGATTTTAAGTCCTTTGGGTATAAACCTAGAAGTAGGATAGTTGGGTCAAATGGTGGCTCCATTACAAGTTTTCTGAGGAATCTCCATACTGCTTTCCATAGTGGTTGTGCCAACTTGCAGCACTGTGGGAAAATTCTTAGACATCATTTCTTTCAAACATTTCTTCTGCTAACTTCTTCCTTTTCTTTCTGGTATTCAAAGTACATGTATTTCGCATCTTTTGAAATTGCCCCCATGGTTCTTAGATACTCGGATTTTGTTTTGGTTTTAGGTTTTTTTGTTTTGTTTTGTTCTCTTTGCATTTCAGTCTGTCAATTTTTCTACTAGTACATATTTATGTAATTCAGTAATTCTTTTTTTTTTTAAACATATTTATTTATTTATTTATTTTTTTTTTTAGTTATTGGCAGACACAACATCTTTGTTGGTATGTGGTGCTGAGGATCGAACCCGGGCCGCACGCATGCCAGACGAGCGTGCTACCACTTGAGCCACATCCCCAGCCCCATATTCAGTAATTCTTTCCTCAGTAACGTTGAGTTTACTGACGGGTCAACAAAACCATTCCCCATTACCATTACATTTACCATTACACTTTTAATTTCTAACATTTCTTTTTCTTTATTAGAATCTATGTACACAGCCCCTGTAGTCTTCCATGTTGTCTACTTTTTCTATTACACTCCTTAACATACCAACAATAGTTCTGTAAATTCCCTAATGATTACAAAATATGTATCACGAATGAGAGTCTTCAGGTTGTTTTTCTTGCCTGTTAAATGCCTTGTAATTTTTTTATTTTAGTTGTAAAAGGATACAATACCTTTATTTATTTATTTATTTATTTTTATGTGCTGCTGAGGATAGAACCCAGTGCCTCACACATGCTAGGCAATTGCTCTACCACTGAGCCACAACCCCCAGCCCCATGCCTTGTAATTTTTTGCTGGAAGTCAGACATGATATGATGCATCAAGTAAGAAGAACTGAGATGAATAGCCATTAGTGCGAGGCTTTATATCAGTCTAAGCAGTAAGACTGTGTTTAAAGTTTTCTGTAGCTGTCAGAGCTAGATTCCTCTAGTGACCTTGTTTTTGTCTCTCTGTTATCTTTGAGTTTCCTTGCAACCCCTCCTTAAATAGAGTCTGCACCTTGCAAGTCTGTCAGCTGTAATCCACTATTGTTGTATTATATTATTGTTGATGCGGTGGTAATCTTATGATTAAATCTCAGCCTTCTAGTGGAGCCATGTCCCGTACTGTGACCCTCACAAGTGTGTTTTCAGCTTCTTCCCATCCTCTTAGCTGTGACAGGAAGGATAGTGGGCACTGGAGCTGGCTAAATGTTGTTAGGATAAAACTCTGGTAAAGTATTTTGCCTCTTAAAAGTAGACCGTTGCTATAGAGAATTTTCTTAAGCATTTTTCAAAATTGGTGCTTTCTCTTCTCCCTCTAAACAACAAGATGTTCTTTCTTGCCTCTTCATGATGATACCCTGAAAGAATGAGGGAGATTGCCTAAGATTGAGGTGAAAGTATAAGGGAGACTGCCTAAGACTGGAGGCCTCCAGGAGTTTCTCATTCCCAAAGAAACCTATACTTGTGCTCTAACAGTTTGTCAAAATTACTAAATGCTGGGCTGGGGATACAGCAAAATGGTAGAGCACTTGCCTAGCATGCATAAAGCCCTGGGTTTGATCTCCACCACCACAAAAAAAATAAAAAAGTTTCTTCCAGTTTATGGCTCCAGCAGCAACAGGAGTGATAACTCCCAAGCTCTTACCTGTTGCAGCTGAAACTAGAAGCCTGCTTTATCTTTCTGATTCCTCTACTAACTTACACTTTATTTTCTTTGGTTATAGGATAGTTGCACCTAGTCTATCCATTCTTTCTCTGTTCCCAAGCAAGAAATTCAAGAGT
Source organism: Marmota marmota marmota (assembly GCF_001458135.2). Taxonomy (NCBI): domain Eukaryota; kingdom Metazoa; phylum Chordata; class Mammalia; order Rodentia; family Sciuridae; genus Marmota; species Marmota marmota. The sequence goes on along the minus strand of NW_026000016.1, from coordinate 19,407,034 downwards.
CATTCTTGTCTTTGACTTGACTCAATATTCATACCCAACTTATTACCCTCATTTGTAAAAAGATGATAGTAGAGGCACCTATCAAAATGGGTGTGTTAGATTAAATGACATAATAAATGGAAAACATGTAGCACCCCCCCAGTATCTATTTTACAGTAAACATTCTATAAATGTTAACTATTGAGGGTTTTTTTGTTTGTTTTGTATGTTTGTTTGTTAGTTGTAGATGGACACAATACCTTTATTTTATTCATTTATTTTTATGTAGTGCTGATGATAGAACCCAGTGCCTCACATGTGCTAGGCGAGTGCTCTACCACTGAGCTACAACCCTAGCCCCTACTGGAGTTTCTTCCCCCCTGCCAAATTTTTTGAGTATGAAATTCTCTTTTACCTTTGGTTTTCATTATTTCATTTTCTCATTTTCCCATGACTCTATAATTGGCTCTTTTCCTCAAAGCAGTTATTAATTTTACCCATTTTTTTTAATCTTAGTCCCTTCTCATTTCAGTCAATATCTTTTCATTCTACCCATTTTCTCAGGGCATTTTCAACCACTCCCATGGTTACTGCCACTATTGTACACATTCAAACAATTCAGCACAGACCTTTTTTCCTCATGTTTCATACAATAGATATTTAGGTATCAAGCACACATTGCTACCTACTTTATATCTCAACCTGGATGTCCCACAGGCACCTAAACTCAACATGTGCAAGACTACAAGCATTATTTATATCACTCTACTATTCCTCTTTATTCTCTTGCGTTTGTGTTATCCAAACATTTTTGCCTCTGACTTGATTCAACATTCATATCCAACTTATTACAAAAACTATTAAGTCTCTCTAGCCTCTTCCTCCTTTTTTCATCCCTGACCTCTATTATCTGGGTTCAGAATCTTATCTTTCTGGACTAATACTGGAACTCTAATTTTGTTCCACTCTAATTCATTCTAAACACTTGCTCAAGTGACTTTTTCCAAACAACAAATATGATTGTCTCATGAAAAATTAATGCCCCATCAATGCTGTAAGAATAAAATTTTAAGGGCTGGGGCTGTAGCTCAGTGGTAGAGCACTTGCCTCATATGTGTGAAGCACTGGGTTCGATCCTCAGCACCACATAAAAATAAAATAAAGATGTTGTGTCCACCGAAAACTAAAAAATAAATATAAAAAAAAAGAATAAATTTTAAAACACTACCACATCTCCATTATGATTGGATCAGAAATGAACCCCAAAAGTTCATGTGTTGGAAGACTTGGTTCCCAATGCAGCAGTGGTGAGGTGGGGTCATTGGAAAATGATTGGATCATGTGGGCTCAAATTTTATCAATAGATGAAGCCATTGATGGATTCATAATTTGATGGGCTACTGGGAGGTGGTAGAAACTCAGGAGGTGGAAAAAGTAGGTTCTTGGGGATGTGCCCTTCAAGGCTATAACTTGTCCTTGGCCCCTTCTTTCTTGTTCTGTTTCCTGGCTACAGTGAAATGAACCACTCTGCCCCTCTTGCCATGATTCTCTGCCTCACAACAGGTCCAGAAATAACAGTGCCATGGACAGAAACCTCTGAAACTCTTGAGCCAAAATAAATCTTTCCTCTTTTAAGTTGTTTTTCTCAAGTATTTTATCATACCAAGAGAAAGCTAACACACCTCCTCCTAACTGAACTAAAATTCTAGCCATATTAAATACCCGTATAATTACTGAGACTAATCTTCATGACTTCAAGCTCATTATTTCTTCTCTTCCTGAAATTTTCTCCTCTTCTTGTTCTCTGGGCTATTAACCCTTCAAGATTAACTTAGAGTTGCCTTTTTCAGGAAGCCAACTTTTATTTAACATTCAGTAAATACTTACTGAGCTACTATGTGCCACATCCTGGGTATATTAAATATTAAGAGCAAATAAAGCATGACCCCTATCCTTCTGGAACATAAAGAGTCTAGAAGGAATAGCAAACATACATACACAATTATAAGTTAATATGAAGATAGAAGAAAATTAACTACAAAAGAGAATAAAAGAGGGCTTTAATGTAAAGGATATATGTGTGAATCAGGTGACTCTTCCAGAACGCCTAATCACTATATAAATATAGATATCATAGCACTTATTAGATCATTATATCAGTATTATCTTAACTGCCCATCATCCTCATTAGACTGGAAATGCTTTGAACTGAAATTCAGAGAAATTGACACATTCAACTAAAATCTAAAAAGAAGCAGTGTCCAAATTCCACCCCAGGTCTTTAGACTCCCAAATATATGACTGCATTTAAAAAAATAAATTACAGGACTGAGGATGTGGCTCCATAGTAAAGCACTTGTCTAGAATGCTCAAGGTCCTGGGTTTGATCCCCAACACCACCAAAAAATAAAAAGTAAATTATTTATTATACTCTTAGTAGCTATAAAACCCAAACTACATGTTTATAATATCAAATATAGGATTTGATAGACATATTTTTAATAGATGCCATCCTAATGGGTATGAGGTAGTATCTCATTCATTTTATTTTTTAAATCTTGAGTATTCTTCAAAAATGTTTATAAACTAATATAAATTTCAGTGCATTTTTTCTCTTTTTTAAAATTCTGAATGAGAAGAAGTAAATTAGGTTTCAGTAAGTCAGTTTTCTTTTTTGTTTAGACTTACCTGGATGTTGCTTTTTTTTTTTTTTTTAA
>NW_026000016.1:19398338-19403571 GCF_001458135.2 Marmota marmota marmota | reverse complement strand
CTATGTCTTTTTTTTTTTTTTTTAATAATTGTAGATGGACAGAATGCCTTTATTTTATTTGTTTATTTTTTTTTTTTATACAGTGCTAAGGATCAAACCCAGTGCCTCACACATGCTAGACAAGCACTATGCCACTGAGCTACAGCCCCAGCCTTCCCCTGGATGTTTATGTTGGTCTAAAATAGGGAGAAAACTTATTAAATGGCTCCAAAAATATGACAAATGCATCATGTATTATCAAAAACTGGTTAAACTTTAAATTTTTCTCAACCCTATGATTTCATGACAAACATACACAAATAACCACTAACTCCCTAGAATGTACCAAGCACTTTTTTTCCTATTTCACTCAGCATTCCTTTAATGCCAAGAATTGTGGTGGATCCTGGGTACATAAGTATGAGTAAGAAGACACTGTTTCCATAATAATAAAATAGGTATAATTAGCCCCACTTTACACTGAGGAGCCTGAGGCTTCTTAGATTTAGCACTTTCACTAAGATCAGATAGTTAAGGCTTAGGGAAGATGAAATTCAAATTCAGGTCTTAGCCCAAAGCTCATCCTTTGGACTATACCACAAACTTCAATCTGTACTATCTATGGCAACTGGTAATTTGTGCATTTCTATTTAGATTTCCAAATACTATGTTTTCAGAGGAGTGGCACAATGCAAGGAATCAAAAAACAAGTAAAAGTTCCCTCATAACTGAACTGGAGGTATTTTACCATGTAATGTTATCAAAGAATGCAAAGTAACAAAGAATATTTTAGTACAAACAAAAATAGTACATCCTAGAGCAAGCTTTGAGTAGCTGAAGCTTATTAAAAAAACAAAACAAAAAAAAAAAAACTGATATACCTTCTTCTGAAGCTCACTGGCCTACCAAAAGTTACAATTTTATACCTAAATAGTTTATTTCCTAGACATGTTTCTAATTACAAAACATGATACTAGTTACAAACAGAAGATCATTCTAGTCCTACATAAAATTCTCTAAGAGACAGAAATAAGGTTTAAAGATCCAAAGACTCAACAATTGCATTGGTTTTTAATTTAAACAAAAGAAAGAAAAAACAAAAATGTTCTGGCTAGGGAAACTTCAGAAAAATATCACAGAAACTTTAAAAAGAATTTGTCCTATCTCATTTCAAATACTCTTTTTTAAAAAAAAATTTTTTAATATCTCCATTTTATTTTTATGTGGTACTGAGAATCGAACCCAGTGCCTCACGCATGCTAGATGAGCATGCTACCACTTGAGCCACATCCCTAGCCCATCAAATATTCTTTCAGTAAAGAAAAAATAAATTAAGTGATTTAAAATTAACCTTTTTTCAACTTTAATTTTTAGCTTATTATGTACATCTTTAGGAAAAAGTAAATTATACCGGGTTAAAGTACAAAAATGCTACACATAAGCATAACAATCAATTTCAATGCATATACTCTTACAAAAAAACTTTTCTAAATTGAGCACAATAGCACCCTCTAATAGATAATCCTAAGAAAAAAAATTTTTTTTTTGGTACCAAGGGTTGAACTTAGGGGCACTCTACCACTGAGCCACATCTCCAGCCCTATTTTGTATTTTATTTAGAGACAGGGTCTCACTGAGTTGCATAGTACCCACCATTGCTGAGGGTAACTTTGAACTTGCAATCCTCCTGTCTCAGCCTGCCAAACTACTGGGATTACAGGCATGAACCACGGAGTTGGGTTTAGGATATTCTTAAAACTTGTATCAAAGCTAATCCCCAAGTGTTCAAAGGAATGTTACCCAGAAAATGTTTCCACCTTTACAACTTTAAAAAATCTCAAGATTAAAGATGGATTATTTACAACATATATATATTTCTACAAAGAGGTTTTTTTTTGTAGATGTTTTTGTTTGTTTTGCGATACTAGAGATTAACCTTGGAGTGGAGATTAACCTTGGAGTGTTCTACTATGCACTAACATTTCCAGCCCCTTTTATTTTTTGAGACAGGATCTCACTAAATTGCAGAGGCTGGCCTCGAATTTGTGATCCTCCTGCCTCAGTATCCAGAGTAGGTGGGTTACAAGTATGTACTACCATTCCTGGCATGTAGTTTTTAAAGAAGTGTCAGTAAACACCTTGGCACTGTGAAAAAGCATTTGTTGAGCCTGGTGAAATGCAAGGATACCTGTAAGGAGGAGAGGAACTAAAGCCTAAAACTGGTTTTATATATTTTTAAGTATAAAATGTTTTGGGGAAATTAATAGTAAGGCTTTGATTAAACCATAACCTGTCCTCAGCAAGTATTTATTGTGCTTATTAGCAAGAGACAGATCAGAAATGGCCTTTGGAGACTGACAGGGTAATGTGTATGTCCTTCAAAACTATTATTTTTGTGTGTGATTCCCTGTCATCAAGCAGCTTTTGAACTATAAACAACTGATGAACCGGGCCTAATTCCATTTTAAGATTGGGAGCCATCTCGGCACAAAATCATGAAAAGTTAATTTCTGTTTTACTATAAATTACTGAGATTTCTAAATTAGTTTGGAAGTCCTGCCCATGCCTTGAACTCACCCATGCCTAGCTCCCCCTGATCAGATAACAACCTGCTCTGAAACCTCAGAGGCGCTTCATAAATTCTGATGTTGGGATCTGAATTTACTCCCTACTTTGAAATCTCATGTCATGTAGATTATTAACCTACTATCTGCCTTTGTATTATGCCTGTCAAAATCCTGTTATTTGTAAGTTCTCAAGACACCCCCTTTGCAACTTTTTGTGCTATAAAATCTCATTCTTGCACAGCTGGAGGGCTGGTCTCTAGCTCAAGTTAGGGGAGACAGTCACTGATCAGCTCTCTTTAAAGCTTGCTTTAATTCGATCTAAAATAGGAGTTGGTACCTTTTCTTTGCATTGGGGTTCAACACAATCTCTCACAAAGCTTAACACTCATAAAACAATATATTCACTGCTGTAATCAGCTTTTTGGTCAATATATCAATACATCAACTACCTCTAAAACAACCCTAATAAATCATTCTATTCTGCACATCAGTTTTTCATGAATTTAGTTAGCTTGAGTGAATCCCCAAGAATCTGATCAATTCTGATTAATTAGCTAGGTACTAGGGATTGAACCCAGGGGCACTTCATCCCTGAGCTATATATATCTCCTACATCCTCAGCTCTTTTTAGGTTTTTTGAAACAGGGTGTAAATTGCTTAGGACCTTGCTAAATCACTGAGGCTAGTCTTCAACTTGAGATCCTCCTGCCTCAGCCTCCCAAATCAGTAGGATTACAGGTGTGGACCACCCACACCCAGGTAGGTGTAATTTCTGACACTTCTGAAGTGAGAATCAAATACAGTAATTATATTCATATGAAGAGCTGATCATCAAAGTGAGTCTCCAGTTTATCCTCCAACAAAATACCTTTATTTCCTCATGCCCTTCATGCAATTTTAGTTAACTCATTAAACTGTTAAGAATTAATGAAATAAACCAGGTAAAGTGGCACAGGCATGTAGTCCCAGCAACTCAGGAGGCTGAATATCAGAAGTTTAAGGTCTGCCTCACCATCTTAGGGAGACAATCAGAAACTTAGGGAGACCCTGTCTCAAAATTTTAAAAATTTTAAAAGGACTGAGGATGTAGCTCAGTGGTAAAAAGCCCCTGGATTCAATCCCCAGGCCCCAAAATAAATAAATAAATAAGATATACCACATAATACTGCTTCTCAAACTTTCATGAGATATACAAAAATTAAGAATGATCAAATAAATCAGGGCAGGGCCTGAGATTCTACATTTCCAGTAAGTTCCCAGAGATGTCCAGGACTGCCCACAGACTTCAAGGGTATATAACTTGCCTGGCACAATGGCAACTGAGTACAGTTAACTAGCTCCCATTTGTATATGTCTTCCTTAGTGATGGCACACTTCTTGAGAGCTAATGCAATTTTTTTCCCATTTTGTATCCTCCAAAATGTTAACCAGAATGCTTTCCAATCAAAGGGCATTAAACATAGGCCAGAGGGCTGGGGCTGTAGCCCAGTGGCTGGAGCACTTGCCTAGCATGCAGGAGGCACTGGGTTCGAGCCTTAACACCACATAAAAATTAAAATAATAATAATAATAAATTAATAAACATAGGCCAACTTACTAAATGGCATTAGACTTTTAACTTCTATGGTCATAGATAGATTTTTTTTTCCTCTGCATTACCTTATCCTAAACACAAAAATATTTTTTGAAAATTGAAAAATTTGGAATGCTTTTAATGGTTTTTTAAAGTAAAAATAAAAACTGGAAAAATCTGCCAAAAAAAAAAAAAAACCCAGTGCACGTTTCTCATGCTAGCCTAATCAAATCTTTAAAAAAAAAAAAAAAAAAGACTCTTCTTTTTGTTCTTAATAAACAAGAACTTAAATAAAAATAAGTCACTCAGCTCTCTGGGGAAGTTTTTTAATCGAAAAAATTAAGATTTTTTGCCATTTTTAAAACAGCACCATTAAATTATAAGGACATCTTAGTAAAGGTAACACCTATAAAATAATCTTGACTTCTCAGATTAATTATACCATTTTAAAAAAATCAGTATTTGTTATCCCTAGGTAGATCTTTGGCACAATTTCATGTTTCTCTGCTTATTTTGTAATTACTATGAGTGACTAAATCTCTCCTGTAAATATTGGTGTTAACCTGACTACTACACTTCGATGTTCCATGCTAAGAAAAAAAAGGGGTGGGGTGGGGGGGTGTTTTCAGCGCTCTGGAAAGGAAACAAAAGGTGGAGTATTATTTTCACTTCCAGAATTATTTTACCTCTACTGTTCCATGGCTGGCGGGTTTTTTGTTTTGTTTTGTTTTTTGTTTTTTTGGAGTTAAGTAAGGACGGTAACTAAGGGTCGGATTTTAAACCATACCGCTGAATCAGGAACAATTTAAAGGCCTTGCAATTACAAGTGGATAATCGATTTTTCGCACAAGAAACGCATCAACCCCTCTGATGCGGCCACCTCAAGCCTCACAGGCCAGTCCCGCCTCTGCCCAGGGCGACCGGGAGGTCGGGGTAGCGCACAGCGGCTCCAACGCGTCATTGCGGGGTTTTGCTTTTTCGTCTTTACTAAAATTGTCGTTTGCTTTGTTTTGTTTTCTTAAGTTCCGACCCAGGTGGGTAGAGCGGGGCGGGCAGGCATTTCGCAGGCCGGAGACACCCGTCGAGCGGCTGTGACCAGGAGGCCGCATTCTCA
>NW_026000016.1:19380718-19398106 GCF_001458135.2 Marmota marmota marmota | reverse complement strand
GCATCGGAAACCCCTGCCTGCCCCCCTGGACCCGCGCCACCGGTCTCCGGCCTTTTCTCTCCCGGGTCTGGGTTTCTCCGTGCCTAGGGGAATCATTCCATAATAAGGTTGTGAACCCCTCCTTTCCATTGTTTGTGATTGACTTGGGGACATCATACTGTGCTCTATCTCTCACTCCCTCGTTTGTACGACGTGGCGTGCTCGATTTTTTTTTTTTTTAAACTGCGGATTTAAAACGCAGCCAGAGAGCTGGGTGAAGAGCTCGGCTCCCCAGGGCGTAATAGAATTAAACTGCAATCCACCCTCCTCCCCCTTCCCATTCACAGCCCCCTGGCGCTGGGAAGCCGCCCGGCTGCTGCAGAACCGCCTTGCTGGCTCCATCCCTGTTTTCTCCTGTCCAGTCCTCCCAGAGAAAGTGACGGTACAGCCTATGAGAACTGGAGCTAAAACGGACATGGGCAGAGTGCAAGAGGAAACCAGAGCCATTCAACTATTACTAGAGAGGAATCGCTGTAGAAAAACATGTGCAAAATAGGCGCAAACACTGCGTCGTCAAGGCTGCGATTTCTGATACAAAATAAAAGGTTCTCATAGCAACAGAAACGAGCCCATGTTGTGCTCAGAATTACATACATTCATATGTTCCTAGTTGTAAAATTTTGACATAACCTCCGGTTAAAATTATAATGGAAGTTTTAAATTCTGCTTTCCTGAAACTTTGCAGCTATAGCATGGTGTTAAATTGTTATTTATCAATAAGCTTACCTATTAGGATACTTAAAAAAAAAAAGCTTTGAATAAAATGCCTAATGCTGTGGCTATTTTTAAGCTAATGTTTAATGATATGTCAGCATATGTGTACTAATTTAACGACTTAATGCACATAAGAGCAATTTATAAACTAAATTTTAAGAGGCTTTCAAAATACATGGTGTTGCTATTTAATGATTTTATTAAAACAGTTTTTAAGGCTCCTTTTATTAATTCTGGTTCTATAATCCCTGGAACCCTAAAGCAAACTATTCTTTATTAAAATATGTATTTTATTCTAGAGAGAGATCTGTTTAGTGCTCTGATCATCATTCTGTTTGAAAATTATGAATGTTAAATGCTTGAATCGTCACCAAATGGCTTATATTAGTAGTTATTTTTATAAAATTAATGCAAGTGTGAACAGTAAATTCTTAACTCCCCAAAATATAGAAATGTAATCATTACCATTCGTTTATATTTAACTTTCATAGTCACTGTGTTGTAGTTTTTAGAGGTTCCCTCTCCCCATATAGAAATGAAGGTTTGAAATAAGTGTAGGAACTCTTAACTCTGGTCTCAGGCCTACTCTTCACTCACTGTGCCCTTTTCTGTGCCTTTTACATTCAACTCTTTTTGGAATGCTCCTTCCAACTGTCCCCGCCCCCAGAATTCACCCTCCCACAGACACACACATTTGTCCCTTCCTGGTTGTCCTGTAGGATGACCTTGAAGGTCACCTGTTCTAATCTTTACCTCTCAACCTCTGCCTCTTTTGCTCTATATTCATAGAGGTTCTCACACTGGTTTGCAATCATTTTATTTACTTGTTTTCTACCAAACTGAAAGTCCTGAAGACAAGAAACTTCATTCATCCACATATATTCCCAGTGCTCAGAACAATTTTTCAACGTTTCTGTCTGAAATAGTGTTTTTATTTTATTTTTAAATTTTAATTTACGTAAGTATTTATTTTTGCAGTGATAAGGATTGAGCCTAGAACCTTCTATATTCTAGGCAAGTACTTTACCACTAAGCTACATCCCTAGTCTTTCTTTCTCTTCTTTCTTTCTTTTTTTTAAGAGATGGGTCTCTTGGTGTTGTCCAGTACAGCCTCTAACTTTTTGTCTCAAGCCGTCCTCTTGCCTCAGCCTCCGGATTAACCAGAACTACAGAATACAGGTACACTCTACAACATCTAATTTGAAATAATATATGTCTTAAAAATTAAGACAGGAGTTAGTCTTCTCAAGATTTTTTTTTAAGACCCAGATTTGGGCTGGGGTTGTGGCTCAGTGGTAGAGCGCTTGCCTGGCATGTGTGGGCCCCTGGGTTCGATCCTCAGCACCAAATATAAATCAATAAAGTAAAGGTATAACAAAAAGGTCCAGGTTCATCGAACTTCTTGCAAATAAGATAGGTTTGCCTTTTTCATAATATTTTTATATCAGTAAAAGTATTGGTGGTACATGTTAATAAAATGGAATCCTTACATGAACATTTATTTATAATAAAAAAACAGTTACTATTTTAAGAGTTGAACAGATTTTTCTGCAACCTCCCTCCCAATATTTCTTATATATTTTACTAAATTTAACTATTTAATGAAGCTTTTTTATTTATGTTATTCCAACTCACAGTAATCTCTACTTCTCTGAACCTCCTACAGTACCTTTAAAAAATACTGTTTCTGCAGAGCTGGGTGGTGCCCACCTGTAATCTCAGCGGCTTGGGAGGCTGAGGTAGGAGGATCCCAAGCTCAAAGCCAGCCTCAGCCAAAAAGTGAGGTGCTAAGCAACTCAGTGAGATCCTGTCTCTAAATAAAATACACAATAGGGCGGGGGATGTGGCTCAGTGGTTGAATGCTCCTGAGTTCAATCCCCAGTATCAAAAAAAAAAAAAAAATACTGTTTCTTATAGGTTTGGGTCAGTTAAAAAAAATGTTAAATGTATGTTAATTTGCCCCCTCTCCTTTATGTCTGAAGACAGGAGCCTAATCTTACACATCTTTTACATATCCACAGTATCACTTCTAATTGGAGCTTATATCAGGTGCTTAATTCATACTTTTCAACTGCCTAATTAGTTCATTAGCCATAAAGTATAGCTCTAGAAAACTTTCCACAAGTGAAAATGATTATCTAAGTAGCAACAACAAAATAGACCCACATTACCAATGAGTGATCATCTGCTTTGTGCTCTTTGGCTGTGAAGACCTGACTGCTGATTATATTATACTTTTAAAACCTTTTCTGTCTCAATAATCGCAAACTAACTACAACCTTTTTTTTTTTTTTTTGCCTTTTAGAATATGTTTTGTTTCTAAACTACAGCTTGGGTAACTTTGTAATATTGTATACTGTTAAAACATTTTATTTAAAAATCTCATAGTGATTTTTAGAAATTCAAAATCATAAAGTTATTTTTTTTCCTACCCATGGATATTATGGAAAATTATTAGGGTTAAATCATAAGAGAAAGAGCATAGTTTTAGACAGTGCACTTATTTGACTAATTGTACTCTGCAGGGCCACTTGGGTATGTGCAGTTATGTCCTTTTGCATGCTTTAATTTATACTGAGTTTAATCTGTTCAGACAGATATCAGTACCATGCCCATGAGGAATACAGAAAATGTTTCTTCTGAATACAATTGATGCAGTTACTAAGATGTGAGTAAAGTGGAAAGGGCATGTGTTGTAAATAATGCAAAATGGTAAGTCAAAAAAATCTTGACATTATGTCTGCTTCCCTAGTATGAAGATAATTGAAATCTCCTTGGGTTAAGAATATGGTAATCCCCCTTTTTCCAAAAGGATTACATTTCCAGACCCTCAGCAAATACCTGAAACTGCTATGGTTTTATTTTTCCTATACATCCATAGCTGTGATCAACTTTAATTTGTAATTAGGCATAGTAAGAGATGAACAACAATATATTGTTAGACCAGGACGCAAGAAAAGACCACTGACTCCAATTAAAATCAAATTAAAGCAAGTTTATTATTTCGACCGGCTGGGCTGCCTCTCCCTCCCAAAACGGCGGGAACAAGACAGCACCCCAGCTTTCCTGCAGCCCAGCTTTATAGCCCAGAATGTTACACAAAGGGGGGTTACAGATAACAGAACTCTGACAAGCATCACACTAATGGTAGTTTACATTTTTTGCTGGTCCCAACATCAGAATTTATGAGGACCATTAGAGCCTCAGAGAGGGTCATTGTCTGGCCAGGGAAGGCCAATATTTATGAGGTGTCACTAAGTTTCAGAGAGGGCTGCTATCTGGTCAGAGAGCCAGGCATGGGTGAGTTCAAGGCACGGGCAGGCATTCCAAGCAGGTTCAGAATTTGCAGTAATTTATAGTAAAGCTGAAATTATCTTTTCATGGTTTTGTGGCGAGATGCCCAATTTTAAGAAAAGATCAGGTTGGGTCTATCAATATCATAGATCTTAACAACTTTGGCATATAATTTTTTTCTTTCTTTATTAAATTGTAAATTTTTATCTTTCCACTTAAAGAAAGCACTTTACAGCCTCTCTTTGGCATGTCTGAATTGCCAGCATCACTGGCCTTGTATTTTGGGGCCATTATTAAGTAAAGGAATGGTTACTTAGACTTAAGCACTGAAATTCCATGATAGTTGATATGGTGACCAAGATACCCACTGGATAATGGGTAAGTAGCGTATACAACATGGATATACCAGAAAAGAAAGATTCCCATCCTTTACTGTGAGATTGACATAGGACTGAGTGAGATTTCATCATATTACTCAGAATGGCTCCCAACTGAAAACTTATGAATTGTTTACTTCTGGAATTCTCCACTTAATATTTGCTGACTATGGTTGACCATGGATAACTGAAACTATGTGAAGTAAAACCGTGGATAAAGAGAGAATGCTGTAATTTAAAAAACAAAAACTGGATTTTTCCTTCAACATTGTCATTTACCTCAAGAGCCTAGGCAAGTCATGTAATCTCTTTATTTTATTTATTCACTTATTGCATTGCTGGGGGTTGAACCCAGGGCTTTGTACATGCTAGGCAAGCTTGCTACCACTGAGCTAGATCCCTAGCCCGAGACATGTAATCTCATTAAAATTTAGTTAACTCAAAAAAAAAAAAAATAGAAATAGTATTATCCTAACTCCCAAAGAGTTTTCATGAGACTTAATAGCTTTGAAAAATTTTAAAGAACTTGCAAGGAGGTTCACTGTCTTTAAGAGAAATGAACCCTGAGTTTTCTATAGAAAGAAACACATAGAAATCAAACCCCATCTTCTTCTCTGAGATTCAGCTTCCACTTAGAGTGTTTACAAAAGAGGATGGTTTGCCGCCAGTAATACACTCTCAATTACTATAGTCTGCTGACTGTGTGACATATGATCTAGTTTATATTTTATAGCTGATCAACTTCAGTTTGTATTCCCTTCCTGGTTTCTACATTGCCATTTTTAAATCTTTCCAAGCAGAAGTGGCTTTAACATATCTAGAATCCTTGAGCTATTGGCACAGGACAATGAGAAGGAGGTAGTCATTACTATGGTCTAAGTCCCATAATTCCTTAATTCCCCAACTAAGGATTCATCCCTTCCCTGGTTGATCAACATCAAGAATGTCCAGTACTCGCTGAGTATGGTAGTGCATACCTTTAATCCCAGCAGGAAGCTGAGACAGGAGGATCACAAGTTTGAGGCCAGTGTTGGCAACTTTGTAAGACCCTATCTCAAAAAGGACTGGAGATCTAGTTTAGTGGTAGAGCACTCCTGGGTTCAATCCCCAGAAGAAGAAGAGGAGGAGGGGAAGGGGGAGGAGGGGGAGGGAGCAGGGGAGAGGGATCCAGCTCTTCAAGGAAGAAACCACCCCAATCCATAGGTGAGTTGTCCAACCCTGTGATCACAAAAGGAAAAATCAGAATACAACAGGGTGAGTCTGGAGGTGTAGTTCTATGGTAGAGTGTATGCCTAATATGCTCCAAATCCTGGATTCGAGCCCCAGCACCATAAAAAAGTTAAACGCAGCAGAGTAAGGATATGGTTTCATGACAGAATTATAATAATAAAATTAATAAAGTAGCTTTTTGGGGGGGCCTTACTAGCTACACCCACAGTTCTTATCTTTTTAATTTTATTTTGAGACAGGGTCTCACTAAGGTGCCCCTAGGCTGGCCTTGAATTTGAAATCCTCCTTCTCTAGCTTCCCCAAGTAGCTGGGATTACAGTACCATTAAGCCTGGAAAAATAGCTTTTTTTTTGAAGCTATGTAAAATACTTTGTGTACATTATCACTTTTAATCCTCATAAGGTTGATATAATATAGACTGATATTGGTATTCCTGAAAAGTTAAAAAAAAAAAAAAAACCTACACTTTACATAAATGATTTGCTGAAGTGCTGATATCTAGTTAGGCATCTAGTTCTGATTCCAGAGCTACTGTGATATATTGCTTCTTTATAAATATATCATTGTTGGTTCCTATTTATTTATTTATTTATTTGGGATCCTATATTTAGTAACCTGAGTATTTAGAGAAGAATGTTCCACAGAATTAGTCACCTCCCTCCTGGCTGTTTTTTTTTTTTTTTTTTTTTTTAACTGCTTCAAAACATCATTTGGAAGAGACTCTAAAGGAAGCAGATAACAGAGTGCACTTTTTCTTTGTCTGAACGAAGGTTTAAACTTAACTCCTGGCCAGATGCTGGCTCTTGGATGGCAGGAGAGGAAGCCAAACTTATTCTTCTTTTATGACCTAGAGGTCTGCTCACCTTTTACTTCTCTTTCCTTCCTGTCTTGCTACTGATTGAGGTTTCAGACCACTCTATCATGAGGAAGGATTCTGTGAAATTCTTGGCCTTGGACAAGAGCATTTGCAGTGCCAGGGCTCCTTCTAGTCTTTTCAGAGAGAGGCAGCTCAGGAAGCCGTGATGGCAGCCCTTGTGGGCAGCTTGAAAGTAGATCTTACATGAAACCACAGACCTTAGAGTATTTGGAAAAATCCCAGCCTGGCCCCGCTTCTTTCAAAAGCACATGTTTCTTTCCATTTCCCTTTAAAACACACATTGACACAGCAAGTGACTGTTGAATTCATTACTTAAACACTTCCTGTCCCCAAAGCAGCACTGTTCAGGGACACTCATTGCTAAGCCTCCACTCTTTATTCATTGAAAATACAACCAGTGGATTTAAGAGAGCCCCATCTCCTCTGCTCTCAGGTAGGTGAAGCCTAGAGAGGAGTGGAATTGGAGACTCCCTAACAGTACTAGGTCCCATGAATTAGGAGCATATTCCACCAGGAAACACCCAACCACCTCTCTCAGCTCTCTTGAATAAAGAGACTGTGGATCCAAGTTATTTATTTAATAGGCTTTACTACTAATTGCCACTATTAACTGCTTCTATTATTTTTGTTTAAGTAATCATTTATTATTATTATTTCTATATAAACAATAAATTACACAAATAAATTATATTTATTAAAAAAAGAGACTGTGGATCTTCAAAATAATAATAACAGGGATTATTGCTCAGTGGCATATTGTTTGCCTATCTATCATGTGTAAGGTCAAGTATTGAAAACTTTTTTCTTTTTAGGTGTAGATGGACACAACACAATGCCTTTATTTTTATGTGGTGCTGAGGATCGAACTCGGGTCCCACCCGTGCTAGGTGTGCGCTCTACAGCTGAGCCACAATCCCAGCCATGAAAAAAAAAATTTATTTAAAATAAGAAGAAGGTGAAGGATGGTAGCTGACCCAAAGATTCAATAATTGCTCACACAACCTTTTTCCCCTTAAGTATGAAAATAGATGAAAACTGTAAAGTTACCCTGGCAATTGAGTTTGGAATGTTTTGTTCATTCTGGCTCCAAAACCAAATCTTTGAAATAAAGTTTCATTTGTGTTAACATGTGCATTAGAAGATGATGCTGTAGGGAGAAGCAAATAAATAGTTAGGGTGAATCTCATTTTACTATAACTCATTAGATATATCACTTTTGTGTGTGTGTGTGTGTGTGTGTGTGATGCTGGAGATTGAATCCAGAGGCTTCCACACATGCAAGGCAAGTGTTCTACCTCTGAGCTACACCCCCCGCCCAGCTATATGTATGACTTTGCACATGAAACTTCTTCTTTGTATTTGGGGGTGTTTGTTTTTGTTTTAGTTTTTGATTTGTTTGTTTTTATTTTTGTTTATGTGGGGGGGGTGCTGGGGATTGAACCCAGATACACTTTACCACTATGCTACATCCCCAGCCCTTTCCATTTTAATTTGATATAGGCTCTTGCTAAATTGCTGAGGTTGGCCTCATACTTTCAATCCTTCTGCCTCAGTCTCCTGAGTAGCTGGGATCACAGGCATGTACTTCTGCACTCAGAGAAACTTCTTTGTAACTTCAGTTTTCCTATCAAAAAAAATGATTTAAAAAAAAAAGATTAAGAGATGGTTTGCCATTTTGGACATGAAAGCAATATGTAGTTCTCCCTTGACTTGTGACCTGATTTAGTTTCTTTGGACTACGTCCACAAGACCCTCTAATTACTCTAAGACCAATAATGCTAACATTTGCAGCACTTACTATGTTCCAAGAAATATGTTAAGTATTTTACAATTTATATTTCTTGACCATCACAGTAGTGCTATAAGAAATACATAATATTATTTCCATGTTAAAGATGAGGAAACCAAGAGTTAAGATACTCAAATTGCTTCTTAGAGAGGAGAAACCTCTCTACTGGTCAGTCCCCAGAACTTCTCCTGAAGTTCTGCCTCAGCATCTTACGCCAGTTTTTTTCCTGTCTCAAGCCCCAGGGACTAAGCTTGCTCTCCTCCCTTTGGAGGGAGGCATTGTCCATCCAACAGGCTGCAACAAAGCAATCTTTCTAGCTTTTACCTTTCTTACTACCCTTGACTAGCCATGTAGGCATTTTTAAATTTTGAAGGATTGCTGATTTCTGGGAAAGAGCTAGAAAAATAAAATTTGCAGAGATGTTATACAAGTTCTGAAATCTTAGAAAAGATTTAACAGATGTGGTCCCTAAGGGTAACAGAGTATGCCTGGAACATAGCAAATGTGGCTCTAATGTCACCCTACCATTTCAATGCTGCTAGTATTAGAATTAATTTTTCTTTCCAGAGTTTGCAGAGACAAGTGGTAGTATGTGAAGCTCCTATAGGACATAGGAAAAACATCTTAGACAATGAATAAACAAATATAGCTATATACCATATGTTATGTTTTAGATGTAAGGTGTCCCCCAAAAGCTCACGTGTGAGACAATGCAAGAAGGCTCAGAGGAGAAATGATTGGGTTATAAGAGTCTTAACCCAATCAGTGAATTAATCCCCTGATTAGGGATTAACTGAGTGGTAACTGAAATGGTAGGATATGGCTGGAGGAGGTAGAAATTAGGGTGTGGCTTTGGTGTATATATTTGTATCTGGAAAGTGGAGGCCTCTCTTTGCTTCCTGATATGAGTTGCTTCGCTCTGCCACACTCTCTCTCCATGATGTTCAGTCTCACCTTGAGCCCAAAGGAATGGAGCCGGCCTTCTATGGATTAAGACCTCTGAAACTATAAGCCCTCAAATAAACTTTTCTTCCTTACAGTGTTCTGGTCAGATCCTTTAGTCACAGCAGCGAAAAATTGACTAAAACACCATATAATGATGGATCACTATATGATGATGGACTCATAAGATTACAACACAGCAAAGCTGAAAAATCCTTACCATCTAGGGACATCATGGCCATCTTGACATCATAGCCCAATTCATCCCTCACAATTGTGTTGATGCTGGTGTAAATAAACCTACAGTTCTGCCAGTTATATAAAAATGTAGCACATACAATGGAACATGCCTGTAATTCCAGTGACTTGGGAGCTGAGACAGGAAGATTCAAATTTGAGACCAGGCTCAGCAATTTAGTAAGAGCCTGTCTCAAAAATAAATAAAATAAAAAGGACTGTGGATGTAGCTCAGTGGTAAAGTGCCCCTGGGTTCAATCTTCAGTACCATAAAGAACAAAAACAAAACAAAACAAACAAAAAAGCATAGCACACAGATATGGTGGCTCATACCTGTAATCCCAGAGGCTTGGGAGGACCACTTCAAAGCCAGCCTCAGCAATTTAGCGAAGCAATTGTGAGACCCTGTCTCTAAATAAAATATGGAAAGGGCTGGGGATGTGGCTCAGTGGTTAAGTTCCTCAGGGTTCAATTCCTGGTGCAGAAAAAAAAAAAAAGCAAACCACATATAATTAATTATGTATAGTGCATAATAGTTCGTAATAACTATGTATTATATATAGTAGTTAATAAATGTAATACATAGATCTTGATAATGATAATAAACATTACTGTACTTTTACATATAAAAAGTTTATAATAAACAATCTGTCATGTTACATTGTAATGCCAGATTTGTGGGACCCCAATAGACCTCCAGGAGCCGAATCCGATGCAATCACACAAGAGTCTTTATTGCAAGCTTGAGCCTGGACTCACAACCGTTTCCGATGCAGCGGTCCCAAGGAGTGGGTCCTGGTCCTTTTTGATTTTATAGGTTTTGGGGGATATTCTATGTGTCACAACATCACACAGCAAATCACTTCACACTGCGGAAAGTCAAACAACAACTCTTAACATTGATTAGCACATTCACTGGCGGGAACAAGATGGGTTGGGGTGATTGGTTAGTACAAGAGGAGGATTCCTTTGAACTGATTGATTTAAGCCACCAGGGGAGTATGTGCTGAACTACATGGTTTCCCAACATGTTATCAACCACCATAAATTACTGGGGGGTCATCTGGCATCCCAGGTATTTTCCCTGTCTCATGCTGATTGGTGGTTGCTAGGGGGTTGGTATGGGTCCTCACCTAGCCTAACTGAGTCAGGGACACCTGGCACCACAGATCTCTCCTGTTATTTGCAGACAAACAACTCAGCAGGGTGGGTATGTGCCTAGGAGCTCTCTGTGAGTTTTTCCAAGGACAAGGGTCATGCCTGTTTCCTTGGATGGGCTTTGAGGTAGAAGCTGTTTTCAAAAATGGAGTCACATCAGTTTCTCAACATCAATAGAAGGAATATATATCTTATGTTTACCATGTCTCTCTCTTTTGTTTATAGTATGTTTTTTTTTTTTAGTTGTAGGAGGATACAATACCTTTATTTTATTTTTATGTGGTGCTAGGTATTGAATCCAGTGTCTCACATGTGCCAGGCAAGCGCTCTACCACTGAGCCCCAGCCCCAGCCCATCTCTCTCTTTTTTAATTTTTTTTATTTTTCTTTCTCATATCACAAAGATCATGTTAACATCTTAATTAGGTTTGAGGGAGGCACATCTCATACAATGGCATGAAAACCAGACATTATGCTTCACCAGTCTCTTGGTCACATCACATTGGTCACATCACATCTCTTGAATCACATTCAGTGATTACCTTACACATCTAGGTTTGTGTAAATACACTCTTTGATGTTCACACAACGATGAAATCAACCAATGTCACTTTTCTCAGAATGTGTCCCTATTATTAAGCAATACGTCTTCAATAGACAGATTTTTTTGGGGGGTGGGGGTTGTTTTTCTTTTGTAGTGCTAGGGATTGAACCCAGGGCCTCAAGAGGCAAGCACTCTACTACTGAGCTATACCACCAGGGATATATGAATTTTCAAATGCTGTATATAATTAACAAACATACTAAAAGGCAGATTTATTCAATATTTTGTATTATAGACAATCTCAATACTATTTTCATCTTTAAATTTTAGCAGAAAATGAGTCAGTGATGTGACCTTAACTGTGTAGGCTTGGTTTATGGCTTTAGACGCTTAGAATTAATAATAAATTGAGGGTAAATATTCTTTTGAATTGGAAACTAACTCCTTGATAAAGCTCCAGATTACCCAGTAACTACCTTAGAATAAAAATCTGCAGCCCACTCCTCACCAGTGAACATAACTAACAATGCAATACAAATATACAAAGAAAATTCAAGATTTTGCTGAGTTTTTTCTTTGTATTCCCCTCCCCACTTCCCTTTTCAGGTCAGCTCTATTTTTCAGGAGGTTAAAGGAGGTGTGAGATTGGAAATGAATCGTGGTGACAGGAGAGAGAGATTACAAAAGGAATTTATTTTTAGGAAGGCTTGAATGGGAAGGAAAAACCAGTTACACTTGGGGAATGGGGGTAGAAAAGGTCAAGTCAAGGGAAAACTGGTTAACTGGTAAAGGGTTTACCAAATTCTTTAGTCTCTCTCTTTTCTTCTTATACCTTCAAAGTTGTTCTTTGCCAAGTAATCAAAAGAAGGCAGCTTCAGAGTCCTGGACAGTGCTTACTCATTTAAGCCTTTCTCTATATTCTTGGAGGAGGCTAATCCACTCAGCATTCACAAGTTTTTTAACTAGTTTTTTTGTTTGTTTGTTTTGGGTACCGGGGATTGAACTCAGGGACTTGAGTATGCTAAGCATACCCCAGAGCTACATCCCCAGCCCCCAGCATTCAGAAATTTTTTTTGGGGGGTGGGCTGGGAGGTACTGGGGATTGAATCTAGGGGCACTTAATCACTGAGCCACATTTCCAGTCCTTTTTTATATTTTATTTAGAGATAGGGTCTTGCTGAGTTGCCTAGGGCCTTGCTAAATTGCCAAGGCTTGTTTTGGACTCATGATCCTCCTGCCTCCAGCTAGAATACCAGACGTGTTCCACTGAGCCCAGGGACATTCAGAAACTTTTACAAAGCACCTACTTGGTACCAGGCGGTCTGTTAGGTACCCAGGGAGGACACCAATATGATAGATCTTCTGTATTTGCTGAGACTTTTAGAGTTCATAGGTTTAAGCCAGCAGTTTGTGTTTTGTTTCGGTTTTTGTTACCCCACCCCTTTTGACCCAAAGTTTACTAAATAAAGACCCTCAAAACTGAAATACTCTCCCACCAAAGTTACTTCCCTTTTGAAGGATATACAGTGCATGTTACACCCTTTCTGTGGCCACATCACACCCAACAATGGTTTCTATCTACAATATGTCAACTGGCAATTCAAATTGTCATAGAAGTAGGTCATTAGATCAGACTAAAGGGGTCTTTCCCAGGAGACAAGTGGCAAGCTACACCTATTTGTAAAGAGTAAGGAATTGTGATATTAAGCAATTTGATTAAGTTGTTTTATTTCATAGTCTTAAATGGGACTACAGACATTTGAATTCTTATATCTTTAAGTAGAATATTAAATTTAATACTTGTTATAGCTCATGTCAGACTAAATAACTAAATGTTGTACTAGTTATTACATTCATCCTGATCATACAAGAATGTTTTACATGTTGTATGATCAGAAAAATGCAACTTTTTAAAAAAGATGCAACCAATAATTTAATCAATGCTTTTTAAAGTAATGACCACAAACACAAAACCTTTCCTGAATCTTCTTAAATAACCATACCTATACAGAATCAAGACTCATAAATATCTTCTTCTTAATGCCTTTCTCTTTAAAATGTGAGTTCTTGAGAGACTGTGACCCTGACCTTCTTTGTATTAGTTATTTTTAAAAGAATGGTCACTTTAACAATGAACATCATGATGAGACAGAGTCCTAGAATCCTGAATATTATTGCTATTTCTGCTCTGTGGCCATTTAGGAAGGGAAGACCTCTTTGTCTCCATATCTTTAAATAGCTATAGCAAACCAAGGTGGTTGACTCTACGTGCCTGCCGCACCTCCCTCCACATCAAAAGACCAAAACAAGGGGGAAAAAAAACCCAGTAGCTGTATCACTGGAGTATTTGAGGCAGAGCACCACAGTGCAGTGGGGATACAGCAGAGATGTTGCAGAGCACAGGGATACACAATAGCCTTATAAAGAAGGGAACTAAACACACAACATCTATGGTTCTGTCTCTTGAGATCAACCCTGAACCCAGAGGGACTTTGCTTGGCAGGGAGAGAGTAAGCAGAAGGCCTACTGCACTTTCTACTTAAAATACAGATACCTGAAGCATTTGCTGCTGAAGAAGCCTGCAGCCCTTACAGGCACTGAACCCAGTTTGGAGAAATGGCAGGTTACAATGCTCAGGAGACAAAAGCCCATGTCGCATTGTGGCCTCCCACACCCAGCCTCCTGCTGCACAATGACACCTTGAGACCCACTCAATGAAGGTCTTGTGAAGCTTGGCGCAGTTGCCCCCTGCAGTTGCATCCTTAGCCCCAGGAAGCAGCCAGGTGGCCCCTCCCACTCTCCTGATGCCTCAGGAAGTAGTCAGACAGCCCACTCACTCACTGTGAGCCCCCAAAGCAGCCCAGCAGCCTTTCCTGAGTGACTTGGTCTACATGGTCCCTTGGAAAGCAACTGGATGGCCTTGCCCATCCTCCTGTAGCCCCAAAAAGCAGTTGAGCAGCCATTCTCAGAAGCTTGGCTCACTTTGGCCTCTAGAAGCATATGCTTGGCTTCACCCACCCATTATTGGCCTGGCGAACATCTGTTGCAAAGATCCCTATGCAGGTCCATCCCTGGAGTCTCCATGAAGTCACCCATTCAGCCCTTGAACACGGACAGGTGCTTTGTCTGCCCCCACTTGGTATAGCCTGGCCCCCTACTTGGCCCTCAGAAAATGTAAGGTACCCCATCCTGCCACCAGGCATACTCACTATACCCCCTCAGGCATATTGGGGTGGCTCTACCCTCACATGACCTGCTCAGAACTACCAGTGAACCCACTCCACAGAAGATCTCTGTATCCCAGCTGATGGTACAATCCTGCCTGACTCCCAACCCCCAACCTAGGCCACTGAGACATGCACAGATATCACCAACATTGATGACAGCTGAAGAAGCTATACAGACATGACATTAAAGTGCTTGCCTAGAACCAAAGCCAATGCAGCATACCTAGCAAATACCCTAGGACACGTCACTGGAAGAAGACTTTTACAATGAAGGGCACCCTATAAAATTAGAAGAGGCAATTGATCCACCAGATGCACAAATACCAAGGTGGAGATGCAAGGAACATGAAAAAAAAAAAGGTACATAATACATTACCTGTAGCACAGACCCCCAAAGAAAATGAAATCATCCAATTGTCTGACAAATAATTCAAAAGAATAATTTTAAGGAAACTCATTGAGATACAAGAAAGAATTCCATGTAACAAAATGAAGAAGACAATTCATGATAGAATGAAAAATTTAGCAACAAGAGATCATTTGAGAAGAATCACATATAGCATGGTGATACATACCTATAATCTCAGCAGCTCAGTAGGCTGAAGCAGGAGGATTGTAAATTCAAAGCCAGCCTCAGAAATTTAGCGAGATCCTAAACAACTTTGCGAGACCCTTTCCCAAAATAAAAAGAGGTGTGGATATGGCTCCGTGGTTAAGCACACCTGGGTTCTTAACCAACAAAACAAAACAAAACAACAACAACAACAAAAACAATAACACATGGATAAATCTTGTAGTTAAAGAACTCAAAAAATGAAATTGAGGGCTGGGGTTGTGGCTCAGTGGTAGAGCACTTGCCTAGCATGTGTGAGGCCCCTGGGTTTGATTCTCAGCACCATATATAAATAAATAAAATAAAGGTCTATTGTCAACAAATATATATATATGTTGAGAAACTTAACGGTAGAATTATTTAGTGAGAAGAAAATTCCTAAGCTTGAAGACAGTTGTTTTGAAATAACCTACTTAGAAAAAAAAAAAAACAGAAAAGGAATAAAGAAAGCCTTTGAGACTTTAAGTAAGCAAACAATTGCATTATGGGTATTCCAGAAGGAGAAGAGAAAGGAAAAAGACATATAAAACTTATTCAACAAAATACTTGCTGAAAACTTTCTCAATCTTGGGAGAGATATAGACATCCCAGTCTAGGAAGCTCAAAGGATACTGAATAGAATTGATCAAAAATATCCTCTCCACGCCATATTATAGTCAAACAGTCAAAAACACAAAGCTAGGACAGAATTCTAGAAACAGCAAAAGAAAAATATCAAGTCACTTCCCCCGCCCCCAATACTGGGGATTAAACCCAGGGTCTCACACATGCTAGGCAAGCATTCCACCATGGAGCTGCATCACCAGCCCTTTTTATTTTATCTTGAAACAGGATCTTGCTAAATTGCCCAGGCTGCTCAAACTTTTAATCCTCCTGCTTTGGCCTCTCAAGTAACTTGGATTACAGTTGTAATCATGTGCCACCATGCCTGGATCTTCACTTACAAGGAAATTTATATTAGACTAATAGCAGACTTCTTGAAACCTTACAGGTCAGGAGAGAATGAGGTGATATAGTCAAAGTCCTGAAAGATCTCACACACACACACACACACACACACAGCCAAATGAGAATACTATATCTAGCAAAGCTATTCTTCAGAAATGAAAGAGAAATAAAAAGATGTTCCAAGATAAGCAACAACTGGGGGAATTTATCACCCCCAAAATGGCTCTACAAGAAATGCTTAAGAGAGTCCTACTATCTAAAAATCAACTTCCATCATGAAAACACATGAAAGTACAAAACTCAACGGTAGAGAAGATATATTAAAGAAAACAAATAGTAGAAATACGTTTTTAGACTTCTTTCAGAAACTCCATTCCACAAATTCACAATCTGGCAAACAAACAGGAGTCCCTCCATATTCTCTGCTGGGCTCCCCTAGTTGAATCACTTGAATCCCTGTTTAGAGAACTGCCAGACCAATGTCCTCTAAAAGCTCATAGTGGCTTTGGCCCCAGTGCAGCAGTGTCCAGAGGTGGTTCCATTCTTCGAAAGTGATTGGATCATGAGGACTCTGACCTCATCAGTGGATTAGTCCATTGATGAGTTCATAGTTAATAAAGTAATTGGGAGGTGTTGGAAATTTTAGGAGGTAGAATCTAGTTGGAGGAAGTAGGTCATTGAGGGCATGCCCGGGAGGTTACAGTTTATTCTCTCTGTCACTTTTCCTCCATGTCTCTTTGCTTCCTGGCTGCTGTGAGGTTAACAACTCTGTCCTACCGTATCTTTTTACTTTGATGCTCTATCTCACCACAGATCCACAACAATAGAGTCAGATGACAATGGATTGAAAACTCTGAAACCAGGAGCCAAAATAAATCATTCTTCCTTTAAAAACAAAAACAAACTTCTAGACCATTCTCAGGGATGGTGAGTCAGAAGGTGATATGAAGGTGTTGGGTCAGCATTAGTACAGCAGGAATGCAACTGAGTCAACCTTGGGCACCAGGGACAGGAGGAAGCATGGAAAAATCCCAGTGCAAGCAATGGAGGTGGGAGGTGGGGTTGGTGGAGAGATCAGGGCAGCTGGGGCCATTTCCAGGAAGAGGATAAAGGGGTATGACCTTAGGGGAGAGTCAGCCATGGGAGAGGAAGCTTAGCTAGGTGGATTTTTTAAAATCACATTTAATAATTTTTGCTTCTTTTTTTTTTTTTTCTATGTTTTATTTTTTATTTATTTATTTTTTTTAATTTTTTATTGTGGGTTGTTCAAAACATTACAAATTTCTTGACATATCATATTCGACACTTTGATTCAAGTGGGTTATGAACTCCCACCTTCACCCCATACACAGATTGCAGAATCACATCAGTTACACATCCATTGATTTACAAATTGCCAT
>NW_026000016.1:19340553-19377337 GCF_001458135.2 Marmota marmota marmota | reverse complement strand
CCCCGCCCCTACTCCAGTTGGGGTGAAGTGTGTACCACGCTGGCAGGCCGCTGGGCCTGATCCGCAGGTCTGTCGCCGGTCTGCTTACCTTGCCGGCGCGTGCGGTGGCTCTGCCCTGCCCCTCCTACCACGCCTGCAGACCACTGGGCCTGATCTGCAGGTTGGTCGCAGGTCTGCCTACCTTGCGGGCGTGGGCGGCGGCCCCGCTCCTTCCCTCTGGCTCGACGACAAAGCGAGAGAGACTCGGGTATCTGTGACTCACCCTCCCTACCAGGGGACCAACTGTTTCCGTTGCCGCTGGCACCGATGAAGTTTTCTCCTAGGCCGCTCTCCGATGACATCAGATCTCTGCCATGCTGGCATCCCCTGTTCAATGGCTGAATCCCATTTTCTTCTCTTCCAATAGGCGGAGCTGTGCCCTCTGAGCCGAGCTTCTGCCCTCTATGTGCTGACAGAAATCCCTGTACGGTGGCTCCTGGGAGTCCAATTTTTGCTTCTTTAAAAAGCAAAGATATAATTGACATACGGTTACTTGTATCTTTTAAATTTTTATTTATTTATTTATTCATTTATTTTATGGTTCTGGGGTTCTGGGGTTCTGGTATGTAGGCAAGCAATCTACTACTGAGCTACATTCCCAGGCCTAATAGTAGCATTTTATTTTATTTTATTTTTTTAATTTTTTATTTTTTTGGTGTATATGGACACAACACAATGCCTTTATTTTTATGTGGTGCTGAGGATCGAACCTGGGTCCCACCCATGCTAGGCGAGCGCTCCATCACTGAGCCACAATCCCAGCCCCTAACAGTAGCATTTTAAACTATATAGTTTAATCAGGCTTTTTTTTAGTATAAAAAAAACTTTACTATTTCTTCTTTTTTATATTTTAAAAAATTTTAATCCACATATTATAATTTTAAGTATGTGATGTTTCAGTATATGTATACAATGTGTAATGATAAAATCAGAGTAATGGATATATCCATAACCTCAAATATTTATCAGTTCTTTGGGCTGGCAGTATTCAAAATTCTCTCTACTGGCTATTTTGAAATATATAATTAAAGATTATCAACCTCACCAAAAACTGGGTATATTTTTACTACTTGATAATATTTAAGCTTTGAAATCTTAGGATGATAATTATGATCTTTGAGTATCTTGAGAATCAAACAGGTTAAACGGGATCACTGTCTTAATTCACTTTGTATTGCTAAAACGGAATGCCTGAGACTGGATACTCATTAAAGAACAGAGATAGCTGGGCACAGTGGCACATGCCTGTAATCCCAGTGGCTCAGGAGGATGAGGCAAGAGGATCTCAAGTTGAAAGCCACCCTCAGCCATTGGAGAAGATAATGCTAAGTGAAGTTAGCCAATCCCCCCCCCCAAAAATGCCAAATGTTTTCTCTGATATGAGGAGGCTGACTCATAGAGAGGTAGGGAGGGGGAGCATGGGAGGAATAGATGAATTCTAGATAGGGCAGAGGGGTGGGAGGGAAAGTGAGGAGACAGAAGATTAGCAAGGATGGTGGAATGTGATAGACATCATCATCCAAAGTACATGTATGAAGACACGAATTGGTGTCAACATACTTTATATACAACCAGAGATATGAAAAATTGTGCTGTATACATGTAATAAGAATTGTAATGCATTCTGCTGTCATTTATTTGAAAAAAAATCAATTAAAAAAAGAAAGAAAGCCAGCCTCAGCAATTTAGCAAGGCCCTAAATAAAAACACAAAAAAGGGGTAAGGATGTGGCTCGTGATTAAGTACCCCTGGGTACAATCCCCATTACCCCCCTTCCCCAAAAAATATTTATTGAGATATATTCAGCTCATTGTTCTGGAAATTGAGAAGTCCAGAACTGGTATCTTGTAAGGGCCTCTATGCTTCATCACAACATGGCAGAAGGGAAATCAAATATATGCAAGGCGAAGGAGAGAAAACTGGGCCAAACATCATGCTTTTAACAGAAATTTACTCCTGAGATAACAAACCCACTCATCCCATAACAGCTTAATCCATTCCCAAGGAGAGAATCCCCACTACTTTATCACTTCTTAAAGATCCCATCTTTTTTATTTATTTGTTTGTTTTTATTTTTTAAGGTGCTGAGGAATCAATCCAGGGCTTTTTGCATTCTAGGCAAACTCTACCACTGAGCTCAATGCCCAGCCCAAGCCCTACCCCTTAACACTATAATGATGGCAATTAAATTTCAACATGAGTTTTGGAGGGATATTCAGACCATAACAATCACTATTTTCATAATGTTAAAGTCAAATTTTATTTCTTATCCAGGGCCAGATGCCTATATGCCATCTAAGTTTCTAGTACATTGTCTCTGTAGAAAACCATAAATGGCCAAACTGTCCAACCTTGAGCTTTCCTAGGACTTAATGCTTAATGGTCCATTACAAAACACTACTGCTAAAATAACGTGGATGGAAAATCAAGTTGATTACATCAACTAGATATAATCCCATTTTAAATAGGATTATGCTTTAATATCATTCTTTGTTTTATTATAAAACCTTATTTAGAGTCATTTTAGCTTCATAGAAAAAAATAAGCAAAAGTTAGCCAGGCATGGTGGTGCATGCCTATAATCCCAGCTACTCTGGAGGCTGAGGCAGGAGGATGGCAAGTTCAAAGCCAGCCTCAGCAAATTAGTGAGGTCCTAGGTAATTTTGTGAGACCCTGTCTCAAAATAAATTAATAAAAAAAGTGGAGGTGTTTTTTTTTTTTTGAGACCCTGTCTCAAAATAAAAAATAATTTAAAAAACTGGAAGTGTTTTTTTTTGAGACTCTGTCTCAAAATAAAAAAAAAATTTAAAAACTCAGTGATAAAGCACCTCTGGGTTAAATCTCCAGTACCAAAACAAAAAGGAAAAGAAAAATTAGCTAAAGTAAAGTTCCCATATACTCTTTTAGCCTTCTTATAATCTCCCCTATCATCAACATCTTGCATTAGGGTAATCCCATTTTTTTAAAAAATAATATTTAAATAATTGGAGACTGCCATTGTTTTGGCAAGTAAGTAAATAAATATTCTAGTGATCTTAAGCAGTTGGACCTATTAGTTACTGACAGAATTACTTTGGCATCATTTTTATATCCAGACTAAAATTATTTTATTTGGAAGAAATTCCTCTATTTAAATAGCAGTTTAGCTAGTTGGGGCATAATATGCAACCAAATACGGTAAAGAAAGCACTAAAATTGTAACACTAAACTATAGATTAATGTTCTACTCCCAGTTGTCCTCTGGGTTGGTGACTTGCTGAAACTCTGAAAGTCTGGGTTGATTAGAAAATATAAAAAAGGGCTTTTCTGTTTAAGATTTTATTAACTGACCAACCTATTGTTTCCCAAACTGGGTGCAAGACTATTTTAGATGGTTTGTACCTTTTACTTATTTACACAGTTCTGTGTTTATTTTGAAGTACATTTTAAAGTGTATTTAAAATCTTATACCTTATATTGATTGCACAAATGTTATTGCTAAAAATGAGGCTAAATTTTAAAAATTGGATAACTGACGACAAATTAAAGGAAATGTTAAGTATCTAATAGTACCAGTTACCTAGATATAAATGGATAAAGGCAACCAAAAAAAGTTCAGGAAATACTAGATTAATTTAAAATTTTTTTTAAAATTTTATTTTGGTAATGGGAATTGAACCCAGCAACACTTAATCACTGAGCCACATCTCCAGCCCTTTTTTGTATTGTATTTAGAAACAGGGTCTCACTGAGTTGTTTAGGGCCTCACCAAATTCCTGAGGCTGACTTTGAACTCACAATACTCCTGCTTTAGTCTCCTGAACTGCTGGAATTATAGGCATGTGCCACATGGCTGGTATGGATTGATTAATGTATTAATCTATTCAAGAAATAATGTTAGAACAAGAGATGTGGTTCAGTAACAGAGTGCTTGCCTAGAATGTGAGAGGCCCTGGACTTGATCCCCAGCACTAGGGGAAAGATTGTGTCAAATAGGGCTGTGCCCCAGACTTATTTTTAACCTATATTCTACACATAATTTGATTCAAATAATGAACAAGTACATTAGAATTTACAAAGTATTTTATCATAGAAATGCCCAGAAGTTAGGGAATACAGAATAAGAGCAATTAAATCTGATTCTAAACACCTTCAACATTTCCATATATTTGTCAAAGACTACAAGGCCAATTAGTGAATTGAGAGAGGGATTGATTAAACCTGCCTTAACATTTCTTAGGTTGTAATAATTTTCTCATATTATATGGCATATTAACTCGAGATATTAACCATGAACTTACCCTAATGTTTGGGTTCATTTGTGGCTCATTCTTAAATAAAATGCTGCATGATTCTACCTGCAGGCAACTCCATTCTCCACAACCCCAGTCAACCATCCATCTGTGAGGACAGTAAAAAATTGCTTCTATTTTTATAGGAAGTTTCTTTCCTTCACCTCAAGTATCTAAGGCATGTGGCTCTTTCTTTAATCCATACTTGGAACGTATAAGGACAAAAGGAGCAATGTCTTATTCATCTTAATAACCCTTACGTCTTTGTCCAAAGCCTAAAACAAACACTGAGCCAAAATTTTAAATCATTTAATAATGACCAAGCCAATGAGCCATTTTGCTATAGACATTCTTAAGATATCCATCATTTATAAGTTTTTTATCAGTCCATTTTTTTTTCTGGATTTTTCCATGCCCTACCCATATATCTAAGAAAGCAAAGAATTTGGAGCCTATGTCTCAGTTTTTGACATGCATTACATCTTCTGTCCTTTTAAGTAGAAAAATATTGCTCTTCTAGAGAGTGGAACAAAGGCATCTCACTTAATAGTTTCTGTGTTGTGCAAACTTGCCCTTGAAGATACCTGCTATTCTGGGTAGTGTCCTGTATTCAAAGATTCATTTTCTAACCTCCTATTTAAGTTTAGATAGTCTTCATTGATGAATGTTTATTGTTTCATTGCCACA
This sequence comes from Marmota marmota marmota, assembly GCF_001458135.2. NCBI lineage: Eukaryota > Metazoa > Chordata > Mammalia > Rodentia > Sciuridae > Marmota > Marmota marmota. Next base: position 19,372,340 of record NW_026000016.1, on the reverse strand, counting down.
AAGTTTTTTTTTTTAAGTTTTTTTCTTAGCTCTTGGGAAACTGGGTCTTCAATTAACATTAATCCACTTATCTCAAGTATTCAGTAATATCTATTACCTCTGTTAGTTTTAGAAGTGATAATAGTTAATAATTAGAATCCTATGTACAAAGTCCATAACTAATATACAGGACCTTAACACACAACCACTGTATAGAATATGTACTACGGTTATACCCTCATTATTTTAGGAAATCATGGCCAACACAGGTGATATTTCTTGGCCAAAGACCCACGGTATGTATTGACCAAATGCAAATCGCTTGACTCCAAAATCTACACTATTAATTTCTCTCTTGTGTTCTCATCTTCATTTTTCTCTTTATGGTGTTTTGCAAGTATAAAACTCTTTCAAATTCTTTTTTAAGGAGGAAAGTATTGCTCCTAAACTTATGAATGAATTTTGTGGCAAGTCCTTCTATAATTTTCTTTTTTTTTTTTTAACATGGGACACTTCATCAATTTGTGTGCCATCTAATCTTCTGTATTGCCATGCTAATCTTCTCTGTAGTGTTCTAATTTTAGTATATGTGTTGCCTAAGAGAACATTGGTTTTTTTTAATCCTTTATATGGTACCTAAAAAAATTAATTCCTCAAATATATGTTTTTATATTTGTATTTTTATGGAAAGCTTTGTTTGAAGTAATGTGCCACTATTTTGGGTTACAATCTATAACCTAGCTGTCATTATCATCTTGATGTTCATGGAATAAGATTAAATGATTTACAGATGAGCATTTTCATGGCTTTCTCCCTAAATAATCATGCCCAGAGCTGAAGCACCCTAGCAACTGAGAGAAAAATAATTGTATGCTCCAAACAACATTTTAGAAGGAGGAATCTGAAGGAAAACCTGAGCTTCATCCCTTTCTTGAAAGCCAGTTGAGGTCCTGGGGAATGAGTCCTTGGTACAGTGATCAGAGTTCTTATCTGGCATATCAGCTCTCAGGGTTTCAAATGACAAAATGACAGTGTTAGCCCAACTTTCTATGTCTGCCACTGTAAATTTACTGAACACAGAGGTAATAGTTATAAATGTAGTGTCTGCCCCCCACCCCATTTCTAGTTATCTACCAATCTAGCCATCTGTTTATCTGCACTCCAAATATTTGAAACATTAAAAATCCTCTCTCCTCCCCCTAAAGATTTTAAAGAACTGCATACTATTATAGTATGTTTTGTATGTGTTAGTATCAAAGCCTCAAAATTAATTGATTTGTAAATGATATTATTGAAGATACATAGGAATATATTATCTTAGTTTTATTTATTTGCATATATGTGTGTATATATATATACATATATATGCATGTATGAATGTGCTCTCTGCTGTAGAGAAGGGAAGTGAGACAGAAATGGACATGGATAATTTTATCCAAATGCATAATCAGTTTATGCATGTTCTTCTTTTTCTGTTGCAACCACTGTCATTGCTTTCCATGACTTGATATCTTAGATTGAATTTCTGCTCTTGCTATGTTTAGAATCTATTTTTAATTTGGCCAACTGACTTACTATGAAACCATGTGAGTGTTGCTATTTTTAAATAAATAATAGTTGTCCCTAGCTCCCAGTAAAAACCCTCCAGAAAATCACTGTGTGCCTGTCCCACTCCACATCACATTTCAGGATGTAAGATAATGATTTTTTTAAAATAAATATTTATTGAACTTCTGCTGTAAGTCAGGCAATAGGCTGTGTGCTTACATAACTTTCTCAGTTAATCCTCAAAAATAATCTTGTGTTAGTAGGAACTTCTTGCTTTGCCAAGCACATTGAAACTTTATGTAAAAATTAGAAAGCTGTGTGCTGAGTGCAGAGATCATGGATATTTACATCAATTCTGAGTTCAAATTCCATCTTTGCCACTTCTTGGCTATTACTTTGCCACTTTTTGGCAAATTACTTCTTTCTCTGAGTCTCAGCTTTTTTGTTTATAACATGAGGATAATACTTCCTTGCAAACTGTTCTAAAGAAATATTAAGTTGAGGTAGCATATTAGGTGCTTCTACAGTGTCTAGTGCAAGAGCAGCACAGTAAAATGTAGTTAGTTATTTGTTATTATTCTCAGATTATTTTTAATGTCCTCAGGAAGAAGAAATTCAGAGTTTGAAAGACATATGTTAGTTAAAGCATCACTTACTATACAGCTCCTAGAACTCTGACCTGAACACTTCCAATTTGAGCAGCTAGAAATTGATGCAATAACCCAATGTGGCATTTGAACAACTGCCAAGTCTTTCAGTTGGAGCCATTTGCCCCCAAGAGTCTTCAAACATCTGCTGGAAACTCCAAGTGATTGTTCCTGGTGATTGTTTAACAGAATATTAGCTTTAAACAGGTGTGTCTTTGCCTGTTTGGTCTGGAAACGTCTTATAAAGAAGCTGTTCTGCCTGCATCTACAGGGGGAATTCTCACACCTACATCCAACTGGGTCTGAGTTAAAACTATATGCACTGGGGCTGGGGTTGTGGCTCAGTAGTTACAGCACTTGCCTAGCATGTGTGAGCACTGGGTTTGATCCTCAACACCACACATAAATAAATAAAATAAAGGTCCATTGGCAACTAAAAAAATTTGAGAAAAAAGAAAAAACTAGGGCTTGGGTTGTGGCTCAGTGGTAGAGCACTTGCCTAGCATATGTGAGGCACTGGGTTCGATTCTCAGCAGCACATATAAATAAATAAAGTCCATTGACAACTAAAAAAAATATATTAAGAAAAGAAAGAACTACATGCAATGATTTCAGTCTTTGCAATGTTCTCTGGGAGACCAACTGGATGCTTTCTGGACCAAACAACTCAAGGACCTTTTTTGGGTAGTCTGAGGGTTATGCCTTGTGACTTGAGTTTTCCCTCAATGCCAACAGAGATAACAGATTGGGTACACCTACTCCTGCTCAAGTGGTGACTTTCAGTATGGTCTTCTCTGCTGTCTGCTATAGGAGATATTGATATAGTTTCTTCCATTTGGGGCCAGGAGTTAAGAGATCTTGGTTACTGAGGTTGGTGTGGAAGAAGGCAAGAGGTCTCACATTTACTGAGCTTCTATTCTTGTGTCAGGAATTTCACAAGGGAGATAATTTGGGCTTTCATTTTTTCTTTTCCTTCCTCCCTTCTCCATCCCTCCTCTCCTTCCTTCTTTCCTTTCTTCTTTCATGTGGTGCTAGACATAGAACCCAGGAACTCACACATGGTAGATAAGTTTTCTACCACTGAGCTACACCCCTACTTTCAGCTTTTATTTTTATGTCATTTTCCAAATCACCTTATACAATTTCTGTCATAGTGTTTATTTCATAGCAGTTGCTGGAGCATTGAAAATTACAATGATGTTTTCTAATACATCAAGACTTAAAACACTTTCCTAATAAATATTTTCATAAAATTTTACCAACTGGAGGACTCTCATTTTGTATCATAAATTAAGTGACCTAAGAAATCTTCAGGATGGTTGATATTTTTAATCTCTCTCTCTCTCCCCTGCATAATCCTGTTTAGAAAATTCATGTTTTATTTGCCTTAAATAGGCAGTCCAGGTTTATGTAAATTGTCTATTGTTCATATGATACAATTTTGTCAGCAAAACTCAAATATACCATCACAAAAGTTATAAGTTGCCCAGAATATTTTGAAAAATAGATTGTGATATTTTAATATCTAAACCAAGCTTACCATCCTGTTCATTGTATTTTAAAAGTTTCTGTGTTTAAAACTGTGTTCTCAGTGAAGTTTTTACAAAGGATTAGGTATCTTTGTAGAAACGATTTAGTTTTTCATTTGAATGCCCAGCAGGCAGAGTTCAGGGGTTGTTATGAAGCAGATCTATTTTAATGTGGTTCATTTAACTGGTTTAACTCGTATATATTATCAGACTTGAATGGAACTTTTTGGGGAATTTAGTTTGGTTTCTATGTATTCAGGCTTTGAGATTTCATAAAAAAGAAGCTTTCAGTGAAAAGGATAGTGCTATTTAAAGTTCTTTTTCTACAACTTAAAAAGGATTAACTGTTGTTTGAATCAGTAATATATGCAAGCGGTGCAAAATTCAAAAGTTACAAAGGCTACACTAAGGAAAATGTCCTCTCCCTCCCTTCCTTGACCCCCAACCATTTAATGTCACTCTCAGATACATTTGTCAGTTTTTTGACTCTCCCTATGTTTTAAGAACCAAATGCAAATATTTAATTCTTTGGTTAGTGTCTTATTACCTTCCTTTTAGAATAACCAGAAAAATGACATAACGTATAATTCTTCCAGAACCTGATACAAAGTCCTTATTTTACATAAGAAGCACAGAGAAAATAAAATTTGCATATTTTCCTTAAGCCTTGGGAAAGTCTTCTACTGCAGAGCAATACAGTGATAATTGTAAATTCTGCTACAGATTATGTGGGAAATAACTTTACAATGACCATATATTTTAAGTAAGTAAAAGCTAGTTTCATTAAAGTTAAAGAACATAATAAAATATTTTAATTATTTGATAATTATTTTTGTGCATAGTGTTTCTCTGAATTACAAATACCTGAATTAAAGTTTTCATGAATTTATGTAGGATTTGGGGAGAGGGATCTAATTTCCTCCAATTGGAAATCTTTCTCCCTAATGTTTTTTGTTTGTTTGGTTGTTTTTTTGTTTGTTTGTTTTTTGTACTGGACATTGAACTAAGGGGCACTTGACAACTGAGCCACATCCCAGCCCTATTTTTTTGTATTTTATTTAGAGACAAGGTCTCACTGAGTTGCTTAGCAACTCACTGTTGCCAGGCTGGCTTTGAACTTACGATCCTCTTGTCTCGGCCTCCAGAGCCACTGAGATTATAGTCGTGCACCACCACACCAGCTCCTAATGTTTTTTCATATGCAAGTTTAAAAAGTAGTATTGGGGGCTGGGGACTGTTTAGTGAGGCTTTGCATTACTGTGACCAAAATACCCAACAAGAACAGCTTAGAGGAGGAAGTTTATTTTGGGGCTCACAGATTCAGAAGTCTCAGTCCCTAGATGGCTGACTCCATCACTCAGGGCCCAAGGTGAGGCAGTATATCCTAGGAGAAGGATCCAGTGGAGGAAAGCTGCTCAGCTCATCGCAAGGCCAGGAAACAAGAGAGAGAGAGGGAAGGAGGAAAAATGGACCCTTCCAGGACACACTCTCAGTAACCTTGCTCCTCCAGCCACATCCCACTTGCCTACAGTTACACCTAATCAGTCCATTCAAACTAAGATGGACACTCTAAGTTACATATCTCATATCTAATAATTTCACCTCTGGATGTTTCTGCATTAACAGAAGCTTTTGGGGGACACCTTATATTACTATAAGGGTGTAGCTTGCTGTGTACAAGGCCATGGGTTCATCCCCAGTACCACTTTAAAAAAATGTAGTATGTGCTAAATAAATGTATTGTGTCTAATCCTCATAACTACATTACAAGATTGAGTTTATTGTCCTCATTGGAGATCAGGAAACTGATATCCTAAGAATTGAAATGACTCCCAGCTATTTGGGAGGCTAAGGCTGGAGGATTATAAATTTGAGGCCAGCCTGGACAACAAGCATAGCAAGACCTATCTTAAAAAAGAGAATCAAAGTGACTTGCTGCAGGTTCATAGCAGTAAATGCAAAGCTGAAACGCACACCCAACTCAAATGGCCCACATCATGGCCAACAATGTTGTCTGAAACACAGAATATTCTAGTCTGGAAAAAGGTAGGATGCTTGACATCTCATTTCATCAAGGCACATGCCAGAAGCCCGAAGACATTTGTCAACAAAAAAGAGTTAGGAAAACTAGGTGAAAATAGATGGTGAAGTGATAATGGATAAAATAACCATATTCTCAAAAGTGTTGATTAGCTGCCAATGTATTTATGGTCATGTTCTAATCAACATTTTATTAATGTTTGGTATCAGAGTGTGACTATAATACTACATACCTGTAAATAACTATTAAATAAATAAATGAATGAAAGAAGACACTGTAATTTGATGATCATATATTTTAGCTGTCACAAAGTTTGAAGTCACAATAATTACACCAAACAACAAATTTGAAATTAAAAAATCATAACATGAGGGGCTGGGGTTGTGGCTCAGTGGTAGAGCACTTGCTTAGCATATGTGAGGCACTGGTTTTTTTTTTTGTTGTTGTTGTTGTTGTTTTGTTTTTGTTTTTTTTGAGAGAGAGAGAATTTTTAAATATTTATTTATTTATTTTTAGTTTTCAGCGGACACAACATCTTTGTTTGTATGTGGTGCTGAGGATCAAACCCGGGCCGCACGCATGCCAGGCGAGCGCGCTACGGCTTGAGCCACATCCCCAGCCCGAAACACTGGGTTTAATACTCAGCTCCGCATGTAAGTAAATAAAAAATAAAGATCCACTGACAACTAAAAAAAAATGAAAAACCAAAATATAACATGAACTAGGGGTGTAGCTCAGGGGTAAGGCATGTGCTTAGCATGCCCAAGGCCCTGGGTTCAATTCCCAACACTGCTGAGAGCCATAGCTAAGTAGGTACGACACATGGCAATTTCCTTGTCAGCCTACCCCATGTTGCTTAGAGGAAGGACTCTCCATTGTGGACCCAGGTCATTTGCAGTGACTTTGCATGAAAGGTGACCTTGCTCAAGGACCAGGGCGGATCCGGGTTTAGGGTGGATCAGGGTTTAGGGTGGTTCCAGGTTTAAGGTGATTCCTGCTGGGAATAGGGCATATCCTGCTGCCTCAGGCGCCTTGAGTTCCCGTTGAGTTCTCGCGGGATTCAGAGAGTATTTGGGATTCAGAGCCCAGTGGAGAGTGTGGATTTTGCCCAGAACGTGCGTGTAGAGTGCCAGTGAGAGGTCGGGAATAAAGACTTGCTGTTTGAATCTACAAGGCTGTGAGTGGCTCGTGATTTGGGGCCCAGCCAGACTGCGGCACAACACCAAAACAAAACAACAAAAATCACAACAACATACAAATGTCAAGGCTAAAACAAGGATAAATGTTAAATCAAACAATTGTACAATGACACACTGTACAGTGAACATTAAGGCTTCAAGTGTGGAAGGAGGAAAGAAGGGAGGTAAGAAGGAAGAAGGGGGAGAGGAGAAAATAAGCCATCTTTGTACTTAATCACATAAGCACTTCAAAATGAGGCTAATAGTATAGTTACTAAATTACTGAATAAAATTAATAGACAATTAGGGAAAAATAAAAAGGGAAGGTATTCTTTGTATTTGCTCTCCACTAGTCAGATTCCATCTGCAATATGTTTCAAATTCTGGATTCCATGTATTAACAGGAACAGTAACAATCTGTAGAGAATCCATAGGAAAGTGACTAGAGTGATGAGTGAGATTAAATATGTAATTTTAATCCAGAAAACTAATCTGGGGATGTGTGATAGCTATTTTGGGGAACTAAGATGACATATGGAAAAGAAATTTTGTTTACAGAATAGTACTGGATTCATAGCCTTTGGAGACTCCTCAGAGGTTATCTTGCTCTTGAACTTTCACAGAAGAGTTGGTCAAAGCCAGGTGCAGTGGCACACACCTGTAATCCCAACAGCTCAGGAGGCTGAGACAGGAGGATTGTGGGTTCAAAGCCAGCCTCAGCAAATTAGTGAGGCCCTAAGCAACTCAGTGAGACCTTGTCTCTAAAATAGGGCTGTGTGGTTCAGTGGTTAAGTGCCCCGAAATTCAATCCCCGTTACCAAAAAAAAAAAAAAAAGAGCTGGTCTGAAAACTAGATTAGTGATTCTCAGGGTGTGGACCTAAGATGTATCAGCATTATCTGGGACTTGTTAGAAATACACAACTCTTAGACTCTACTCCAGTGTATTCTGAAGATGGAGCCCAGCATTTTATATTACAACAATATAATATAATATAATCGACCCTTCAGGTGATTCTAACATGTTAAAACTTGAAAATCATTTTGGCCATCAGGTATAAATGTTTAAACTATAATAGTTGCTGGGGATTGAACCCAGGGCCTTGCACCTGTGAGGCAAGCCCTCTACCAACTCAGCTATCTCCCAAGCCCTAGACTAAAATCTTGATTGCAGTAATATTTAAAAATTACCTTTTCCTCCTTAATTTTTATTCACTTATCTTTGGACCTTGTGCAACCAATAGCCCAATTCAACCTGCCCAGTGAATATATGTCCAGGTTTTTGTTTAGCTACACAACATTTAAATATTGTTTCTATTAGAATTGACCACCTATCTTTTAATCGTAAGGGGAAGCCAGTGTCCCACTATGGCTGTCATAAAAATACTCCCTCTTCTAACCCACGGGGTTAGAATGTCCAGCAGGGTATGGACATGTTTGGATGTTGAACATTCTGTAAAGGCCCATATGTTAAGCTCCCCAGTGTCTAGACAACTAATTTTGGGGTGTGTGATAGCTATTTTTGAGAATTAAAATAGCACTATTGGGAGGTGGTTGAATCTTTGAGAGGTGGGGCCTTGTGAGGCCTTTGGGGTTGTGCCCTCAAAGGGCATTTTGGGAACCCATCCCTTTCCTCTTCCTCTTTTTCTTTCCTGACCATCAAGTGAGCAGTTTGGCATCCAACATGGCGCAATTGGGAGGTGGTGAAACCTTTAGGAAGTGGGGCTTTGGGTCACTGGGGGGCATCCTTGAGGAGGTTTATGGGACCCCAGATTTTCTCTCTCTGCTCCAGTTCAAGATGTGACTATTATGCTTCTACTCATGCTTCTGCTATGATGTTCCATCACCTGCCATCCTCACTAGAGGCCAAACCAATCCTCCTCACCCATCCTGATCATGGACTTTGAACTTCCAAAACTAGGAGCTAAACAAACTGTTTCTTTTTTTTTTTATAAGTTAGCTGCCTTAGATATTGCACCTGTAATGCCAAGCTGACTCCCCTTGGAATCCTTGTCCTCCCCAGCTCCTACCTGCCCAACTGGTACATTCGAGCTGATGCTGCATGGCACATTATGGAAGGAGTCATCCCTAGAAACTCCCTCACGATCTATGGGGCAATCCCAGGACATGAACAGGTTCAGAGTGATACAGAATGGCACCATCTCACTGCCCTCTGGGATCAGATGATGGAGGAGGGGCTCTCTGGTGTTCATGGGGGATCAGCTATTTCTCTGGGATGCTGGAATGGAATGTAAGTAATAGTGTCATAGGGCTGTAAACACTACACTCCCAACTTCATATACTCTTTTTGTTTGCTTCTTTTTGGCCACAGGGCTTTTGGATATGGGGATTGAACCAGATCTTAAGGCAGCTATCAAGAATCTGCATTTCCCCAACCTACTCCTGTGCCAACCCACCTGGGCATCCACCAAGGCTGCTCAGCTTCCACCCAACTTACACCAACTAAAATACACACTAATGCTCCCACTCTTGCTTTGCACTGCTCTGTTCACTTTTTATTTAATTGTTACTCTATTAGAGTACTTTTCTAAGTGCTCACATTCTGACCTCCCATCTGAGGAAAGAAATGCCATTCTAGCTCTTCCCATTCTTCTGAGCACAGTGGACACTAAATTGCTGTTGCCTATCAGTGGAAGCTATTCTTATCAGACTTCTGGAAATTAAGATCTTTTCCACCATCCTTAGCTATCCCATTCCATAACTTCCAGGTCATCTAATATCCACAAGATCCCTATGACCACTCCAGCTAGTTGCCAAAGGCACAAGACAACATGGTCATGATTAGAGCATGGCTCTGCATAGCTGATGAAAACAACCACAACAATCTCCATAGAATGCATAGTGAGCGAGGTGGGTTTACCTGGCTGTCTACAGATTCTAAATCCCTGCCCTGTATTCCTGTGTCAGTTGGTTGACTGGTCCTCTGATGATGTCCTCCACCCCTCACATGAGCTATTTGAGAGGTACATTTGTCTCCATGACTTGGATCTTCATTTACAATGTCTTTTAGATAGGAACCCCCTACTCTTCATCCCCATTACTATAGCCCAGTTCCAGGCCTCTATTGTCTGGCCTGCACAAATTCCAGTCTCCTGAGGGCTAGAGGCATAGATCAATAATACAGACCCTGCTTGGCATGCATGAGGCCCTGGTTTGATCCTCAGTATCATAAAAAAGAAGAAGGAAGAGGAAGAGGAGGAGGAGAAAGTAAAAGAAGAGTCAGCCTCCCAACTGGCCTCTCTGCTTTTAGTCTTGCTCCTCTTGAATCCACCTTCTCTACTGCTGCTATCTTTTCTAAATCACAGATGTGGCTGAGTCATTCCTCAGCTCAAAAATATTTAACATTCTCCATAAGCTGTAGATGAAGTCCAAAATCCCAAATGCTCTATATTACATTTCATAATCTGATATCAATAAAACTTCCTAGCTTCCATAGAGTGATACTCTTGCCCTGTCACAACCTTTCTTCCCCTAAAAATCTTTAGTATAAAGGAATTTCTGAATAGTTTGAAATTATGTGACTTTTCTCATAACTGACCCCTTAACATGAGAAGCCCTCTTCCTTGCCTAAAATAATAATTAAGATTTGTGCAAGGCATTGCAATTCACAAAGAGAGGTTTTCTGGTGAATGCTCATTGGAGATATTTATGTCAGTGTTTAAAAATTTTAAAAATTCAGCCAGACTCCTGAATTTTAATTCACCACTTATTTGCTGTGTAACCAGGCGCAATTAATTCAACCTCAACAGGTTCCTTATCTTTAAAATAGGAATAATAATAGTATCTTATCTCCCAGGGTTGTTTTGAGGTTTAAAGCTTTTAGATCATTGCCAGATACATAATTCACATGTTATTTCATGTGACACTTATTTGTGTCAGCTATTATTTGTCCCCATGACACTTCCACTCTTAAGCAACAAACAAACCAGAATTTCTAAAGTAGGATTTCAGTCTTCTGACTATAAGCTTATAAGTAACGGATTCTACCAAAACACATTGTTTTTCCACCTGGAAAAAATCCTACTCATTCTTAGCCAAGCACAGTGGTGTACCCCTGTAATCCCAGCTAGTATGGAGGCTGAGGCAGGAAGATGGCAAGTTCAAGACTAGCCTGGGCAATTTAGAGAGTAACTTCCTCAAATTTTAAAATAAAAATAAAAAGGACTGCGAATATAGTTCAGTGATAAAGGGCTCCTACCAGAACCCAGTACTCCATTTTTATAAAAAGGAGGAGGGGAGAGAGCTGTCAATAATAATTGTGAGACAACACCTATTGTAAGACGTGTTCTGATTTCAGATACATTAATCTGCATTTTAGAATAGATAAAATAAGGTAATCCTTCCCTTAGCAGGGTTAATGTGGCAGACAACATCTATTTCTAAAAAGCACACATTGACTCTATTGTAATTGGTCATTACCAAGCTTGCTTTCCCTACTAAATATGAGTAACTTTAGGGTAGGGAATATATCTTACTTCAGTATTCTGGTACCTGACACCCTGGGCATAAGACACATATTCAATATCTATTTGCTTAATGTAAAGTGAAATCCTAATACTTAGTATCAGACACTTAGAGGGGTACACTGAGAATATGATAGACTTTGCACAATAATAATATTTCAGTGATCCAACAGCTCAATCAGACATACTTGGCAAATTGGTCTTCCTACTTTAAGGCAAAGAGAAATGAATTATGTCATAGGTTGCTGTCCATCTTGGTACTACTTTTCCACAGGAAAGGTTGCAAATAAACATACTTCTTATATAAGATTTCAAAGGTAGGTGAACTTTTTGCCAACAAGAATAAACTAACAATATTCCTAGTGACCTGAAGATGTCTGCTTTTAAACTCAATATAATGAAGAATGTACTCATTCCTACAGTACTTTTCATTCACCTATTCTTTGCTTTCTTTCCTCCATTCCAAAAGGCTTGAATGACCTGTCTTTTAAGGCTTAAAAATAGTCTCAGACAAGACTTTGAAATAGTTCAAGAAGACAGCATCACAGGAATCTCAGATTCCATAAAAATTTCAGCTGCATTTTTATCCCTACAAATGCTGTGACTTTTGTCATCGTTTAGAAAGCAATCACACTGTTCTTTTAAGCTATGTTTTGTTTTTTTCACCAATCTTTCAGTGAAAAGAAAACTTAACATATTGCAGAAAAATTGCTACTAGAATTCACTTTGTTGATCTTGAGCATTCATAGTGCAAACTTGGGTCTGGGAAAGACAAACCAACTCACTTGGAAAACATAAATGATGGAGTCTCCTCTCCACTGTCCAGGATAACTTTAAAAGAGGTTCTTGGCTGCATTTTTTAATGGCATAGCAACAACTGTTAGGTGAATTTTAGTTCTGCTTCCCCTCTTTCTCTTTAGATATATAAAACCAAAGACAGAATAGCAAATGGTCCAGCTAATGCTACATGTGTGTCTTTCCCATGTTCTCCTTCTAAGATGCAGGTACTCTTTGTGTGTGTCACCTTGATTTGTATCATGTTACTCAGTAACCTTGGCCACACCTGTGAAACAACTCTACCAAAGTGAGCTACAAAGGAAGATGTTGGCTCATAAGGTGGCCTAGGATAATAACCCTACCCAGCAGGAGAAATCCTGAGTAATTGATGATGAACTGTGTTAGTCAGCTTCTAGCTATTATTTTTTTTTAAATGGAGATAATCAACTTACAAAGAGAAAAGTTTAATTTTGGCTCACAGTTGGAAGCTTCAGTTCATGACCAGTGGGCCCCATTGCCTGTGGCAATGCCTCATATTATAGCAGAGGTGGTTGGTAGAGCAAAATTGCTTACTTTATAGCCAGGGAGCAAAACAGAGTCAGAAGGGAACTGGGGTCCCCATGCTGTATGTGTGCCTGTAGTCTTAGAAACTCAGGAGGCTGATGCAGGAGCGTTGCTGAAGCCCAGGAGTTAGTGACCAGTCTGGGAACCACAGTGAGATCACATATTATAAATAGGAACATACTACCCAGTGACCTCACGACCTCTCACTAGGCCTCACTCTTAAAGGTTCCACTACCTCCCAATAATGTCATACTGGGGACTAAGCCTCTAAAACATGGGCTTTGGGGCCCACTGAAGATCCAAACTATAGCATGAACCAACCTAACCTCAATCTTGATCTTGGGAAATTTTGAATGTGAATCAGAGAGAAGACATTAGAAATTGAACCTGAGAGCTAGTAGTGGGCACAACACTAAAATAGGGTACAAAAGACTCCTGCTTCAGAGGAGAGAATAAGATGACCAGGCCATTGAGTTGCCACTGCTTCCAATTAGTATTTTATAAGAAACCTGGAGGCTAGGGTTGTAGCTCAGTGGTAGAGCACTTGCCTCGAATGTGTGAGGCACTGGGTTCAATCCTCAGCACCACATTAAATAAATAATTAATAAATAAATATAATAAAGGTATTGTGCCCATCTTAAAAAAGAAAGAAAGAAAGAAACCTGGATTTTTGCTAAGATATTTTCCTTTTTTAAAAAACTTTTTTGATATTCTTATATATTTAAAAATAACATTCAAAATAATAGGTGCAAGCCATGCTGGTGGCCCATGCCTTTAATCCCAGCTACTCTGAGACTGAAGAAGGATTGCAAGTTTGAGGTCAGCCTTGACAACTTAATGAGACCTTGTCTCAAAACAAAAAGTAAAAAGAGTTGAGGATGTAGCTAAGTAGTAGAGTCTCCCTTGGTTCAATCCCCAGTAACAAAATAAATAAATAAATGTGTAGATATGATACATGAATGTTGAACCAACCAACCACAAACAATGAAGAAATTTAGGTTAATGTAAGTGAAAGTCCATTCTTTCTTTAAATATTTCAATGATAATCATGATTATGCTTTGATATAATGTTCTTTCATATTTATTTTAATATTATGTTAGTCAGCTTTGTGTTGCTATGACCAAAATACCCAAGAAGAACAAAATTAGAGGAGAAAAAGTTTATTTTTGCTCATGCTTTCAGAGTTTCAGCCATGGTCAGCCAAATCCACTGCTCTGGACCTGAGGTAAGGCAGAACATCATGGCAGAAGGGTGTGGAGAAGAGAAGTTGGAAGCCAGGAAGCACAAAAAAGCTCGAGGAACCAAGGACAAAATATATAATCCCAAGATATGCCCACAGTGACCCACTTTCTCTAGCCATGCCCCACCTGCCAACAGTTACCACCCAGTAAACCATTCAAATTATTAATCCATCTAATAGATCAATCTACTGATTAGATTATAGCTCTCATAGTTTAATCATATCACACTTGCACATTCCAGTATTAACAAGGAGCTTTTGGGGAATACCTCATATCCACATCAAAACATATAGTATGCTCTCTAACTTGTTTTATTCATTCAGCAATAAATAATGGAGACATAAATAGTTAGAAAGATAGATAATATATGTGGATAATTCTTTGCAGTATCTGTATAGTATTACATTGTACAGATACACCACATTTTACTCAACCAATCTGATACAGATGAATGTAGGAACTATTTCAAGTTTTCAAAACAACAACAATCAAAAATACAGAGGCCACCCTTTTCTACACATTTATGTACTTATGCAATAAATTCCTAAAAGTGGAATTTTAAGATCAAAGGGAATTCATACTTAAAATTTTCATAGATGTTGTCAAATTGCCTCCCTACTTCTTGAGAAAACCTAAGCCTCATTTTGTTTCCTGCCATCTACAGCATGTAACCAGTGTGGATTTGGTTGCACTGAAGACCAGTTAGTCCATCACCATGAACATGATTGTGCCCAAGTAAATCATACCTAATGGGATCTATTCCACAGCACCTGGAGAGTGAAGGTGCTTGTGACACTGACATTCTGTTTTATAGCACCTTGTTCAACAGATAAGATAACCCATGTATTTTGAGAAGTCTCTGTGATTGTCATTCAAGAACTGCTATATGATGGTGTCAGTCCTCATAAATGGTAACAGTCAAGAAGACCCACACACAATTTCAAATGTTTAATCTAGAGCAGCAGTATGCTCTGATATTGAGCCTAAAGAAGATGAATATTTTACACAAACCTGTACCAGGCAGATTTTATGTATGGAGGCTTAGAATTAGAACACTGCAGTTGAGAAGGTCTTATCTGATGGAATTTGTCTATTTAAGTAAACAAAGCAAAAATTAATTTAAGGGGCTGTAGCACACTTGCCTGGCATGTGGTGAGGCACTGGGTTTGATTCTCAGCACTGCATATAATTAAATAAAATCTATTATTAAAATTCAAGGGCTGGGGACATAGCTCAGTGGTAGAGCGCTTCCTTAGAATGCACAAAACCCTGGGTTCAACCCCTAGCATGGCAAAAANTATATATATATATATATATATATATATAAATTTAAGAAGGCTGAGCAGGTACTTTTTAAATGTAGCTGATAAAATGTCAACAGAGAAGCAAGGTCCAAGCTAAACTGAAGGTCTTCTTCATTCAGTACCTTTCACTGAGAACCTATAAGGTAGCATGCCATGTGGGGATCCAGAGACAATTAAGACATAGTCCTCAACCTCAAGGAAATTATAGATCTATGAAAATGTGAAATAACTGGATACTGTTATGCACGCATGTGATCCAGTGACTCTGGAGGCTGGGGTAGAAGAATCATATGTTAGAGACCAGCCTCAGCAACTTAGAGGGACCCTCAGCAACTTAGAGAGAACCTGTCTGAATAAAATAAATGGATCTGGGGATGTGTATCAATGGTAAAGTACCAGGGGGCTCAATCCCCAGCATCAAATAAAAACAAAAACATGAAAGAAGAGAGAAGAGTTGGGGACAATTAACCAGGCCTGAAGAGTTGAGGGACCTGGGCAGATTTATCTTGAATGGGCGCTCAAAAAGTAGGTTGATATTTTCCAGGTGCAAAAAGAAGTAAGAGTGCAATCCAGGCAAAGGGGCTGGAGATGCAAAAGGATCTGGCAAATCTAGGGAATGTGAGAAATGAGATAATTCCACGTTTTTGTAAGACTGTGATAATATCAGTTTTGTCCAAAATGTTCCATCAGAGGATCACCTTTTATGAGCCATATGTCTCAAACTAGAACCTTTCTTTCTGTCTTCGTTCCCTATCTGGAATGTGTTGTCTAATATGGAAACCATTGGCCACATGTGACTATTGTGCACTCGAAATGTGGTGAGTATGACTGAGGAACTGCATGTTTAATTTAATTTTTAACTTAAATTTAAAAACAGATACTTCTATTCAGTTGTTGAGAAAATTTTTAGTATGTGTAGAATAACTTGTTGTGTGAATCTACTTTTTTTAAAAATATTTATTTTTTAGTTGTAGATGGACACAATACCTTTATTTATTTATTTTTATGTGGTGCTGAGGATCAAACCCAAGGCCTCGCATGTGCTAGGCGAGTGCTCTTCCACTGAGCCACACTGCAGCCCCATGAATCTACTTTTTTGATTATAAATTTTATGCAAGCTAAATGCAGCTCCCGTATTTCTGATGAAAATTTAACATCTGAATCGAAATGTGCTATAAGTGTAAAATATGCACTAGATTTCAAAGACAGTACAAAAACAAGAATGCAAAATATCTCATTGATCACTTTTTATATTGATTACATAATGAAACAATGATATTTTAGATAGACTGGGTAAATAAAATCTATTATTAAAATTCAAGGGCTGGGGACATAGCTCAGTGGTAGAGCGCTTCCTTAGAATGCACAAAACCCTGGGTTCAACCCCTAGCATGGCAAAAATAAAATAAAATTTGTTTCTCCTGTTTTGTTTCTTTTCTTATTTGATGCTGAGGATGGAACCCAGGACCTCAAGCATACTAGGCAAGGGCTCTACCACTGAGCTACACCCACAGCTCATTTTTCCTTTTTTAAATGTGATTCCTGGAAAATTTGAAAGAACATATGTGATATGTGGCTCATATTATATTTCTACTGATATAGTAGTCTGGACCTCATCATTGTATGCCTGAATCTCTGAAATAGCTCTTTACTTGTTCTTTTTGCCTTCCCTTATTTAATCTGTCCTCCTCTCAAAGCACTGATTTTATCAAACTAAAATGCAAACTTTCAAGTTATTCCTCAAATCCCAGGAAGTCTCTGTTCCCTCCTGAGCCCTACTTTCATGGGGCTCCTCCATTTCAATCTACTCTCCCTTCCAATCTAGTTGAATCTTCCCTTCTCCCAGTCCCAAACTGCAACTCCATCTTCTAGGTTTTACCTGAAAAGCCAAAAAAATCAGATTTCTAACTGAAATTTTTGAATTCACAAAATATAGGAAATTCCTACAGAGACTGCCTACCCAATACTAATTCCCCACTTTTCCCCTTATACCTCTGTTTTTAATCTGCGCAGCAAGGATCCCAGATAAAAGAACATCTTTTCAAGTCATACTTGCACCTTGAGTGGAAAATCAGATATAAAGGGAAATTGTACTGGATGTCCAGGTAATCTTCAGCGGGCTAACTCAACTGGAAAAATTTCCCCCTTTGCTCTCTCCATCTTTGTTCTTCTTGAGAGACTGCAGATGGTGAGTCCTAGCAGCCACTTTATACAATAACATAGTATTAAAGTTGGAAGCCATATGTTAACAGTGGTAGAGCAGAAAGATAGGTGCCTATGTTTCTAATGACTCTGGATCCATCACCTTAAATTGCCTATCTTTGTTTTTTCTTTTATATAAGAACGAAAGAAACCTCTATCTTATTTAAGCCACTAAGTTGGGTATTCTATTCATATTTGGATAAACTTAATTTGGCTGCTATTTCAAAAGCACTGTATAGACACAAAGGAACAAAACAAAACAAATAGAAAACATGCCACTGCTTACCTAAAAGTATCTGGGTCTCAGTTTCCCCATTTGTTTTACTAAGTGATCTCTGGGGCCATTTCCAGGATTAAAACTTTGTGTATACCTGCATTTATTCATCACGTATGTGAATATCTATCATTCGCCAGTCACTGATTCAGGTAGTAGGATGCAGCAGTAAACAAGGTATAGATCATTTCTGATGAACTGCAACGTGAATAGTTAGTACAAATTTTTGTGCCACAGTATGCCACCCACACACTGTACTCATGAGGCAATTCACTTGACTTCTAAGTCTGTTTAGTCTAATCATCATCCTGGGCTCATAATGCTGCAGATTGGTAACAACAGCTAACATATACATTGAGTGCTGGTCTTAGATTGTTATATCTAATCCTTACAACTATCCCCTGAAGTGATCCTCAATTTCTTTGAGAAGCATGACAAAAGAAATTAAATAACATGGACAAGTAAGCCACTAAAAGGTAGACTTCAAAATGAACTCGATATTTTGGGTACCTTAAGAATCAAATGATAATAATGAATGTGATAATACTTGGGGAAATTAGCAATTGCATACAATTCTTTCCATAACAAAGGTCATTGGACAGCTAGAATGAAACCAAAGCTTCTAAGTAGATGATGTATATTATACATAGGCAAAGCTAATATTCATTAGTTACTTCATGTCAGGGACATTGCCAGAGGCTTTGTGTCCTTTACCATGAGGAATCAAATAATGGCCCATATGCCAGAGACACAGAGATAAATAAGAACAGGTATACTGTAGAAATGAGCCCAGTGTCTTTGGGGAATACAATTTAATGTTAGTGTTAAGCCTCAGCAGCAAACATCTTGCTTTCCTCATTCTTGTTTACCAACTTAATTAGCTGGCACAGTGCCCTAATCAATATCCCTTAGTGATGATTCACTAAATCATTTCACCTTTAGGTTATTTTTTTCAGTCTTGGAAGAAGATAGCTTCCACAAAAATACTATGAGAAAAATTACAATATATTAACTCTGTGATCCTTGTTTTATATGGCAGTTTGGATATAGGTTTATCCCTTCTCTCCCCAAATCCTACCGAAATGAGAAAAACTAACAGCAAACACATATAAATTTCATATGTATCAGAAGCTATTCTTAAGACTTTTGATATGTTAATTGAGTTAATCTTTACAGTTAAAGTACTAATCCAATTATTAGTACTTCATTTATCATTTATTTTTAAATTATTCCCCCCCATTTTGGGGGGAGATGCTGGGGATTGAACCCAGGGCCTTGTGAATGCTAAGCACACACTCTACCCCTGGTCCCAATTGTCCCCATTTTTAGAGATGACTCTAAAACTTTCCAGAGATAAAACAGGTCACACAAAAAGGATCAAGAATTGGAATGACATACTATTGCTCTACAACAACATAAAACCAGCATTAGTTTTTTTTCAACAGAGGAAATGGAGAGATGCCTTTAATATTCAGAGGAAATGGGATTTTCAAACTAAAATCACATCTCAAGCCTATAAAAAGAAGAAAAATAAAAAACCATTTTTGCTCTTGCACAGCAAAAACTTAATTTTTCCCCTTTTTTCAGCAAGTTCCTAGAAGACATATGCCACCAAAAAGATGGAGTATTCTAAGACAGAGGAAAACCTGACATCCAGGAAACAGGAAATCTCTCACAGAGAGAGGTCAAGAAAATTTCCAAGTTGCTGGTGATATGAAACTTCAAGATACATGTGTGTAGTCACCTCAGAAAACAATTAGTCCTGGATAGAATTGGAGGATGAGGACTCTAGTAGGAATGGCTATGTTAGTCAGTTTTCCATCACTATAATAAATACCTGAGATAATCAACTTATAATGATAAAAAGGTTATTTTGGCTCATAGTTTTAGAGGTTCCAGTCCATGATTGGGCAGCACCATGTTTTTTTGGCCTCTGCTGGGTGTGCAGGATAATAAGGGTGGAGAGCGTGTAGCAGAGCAAAAGTGCTCATCTTATGACCAGCTACCAGAGACAGAGAGAAAGAGTGAGAGAGAGAGGAGAGACTGGTGTCCCACAAGTCTCTTCAAGGTCCAAACTATAGCACAGTCCAAGAAAAAAATCAATAGGATATTTAATGTCTTCAACTGGTTTATACATTTATTGGAGTCCTTTGGTTGATTAAGTACATCATTTTACAACAAATGATGTAAAAAAGTGAGACCACTATTAACCAGGAAAAAAAGCATTAAAATACATAAACTTAAAACATTAAATATTAAGAGCTAAAGAAAATTAGTAAAACCAAAACCTACACAGGAAAGAAAATTTAATTAGCTATGAACTTTATTTATATTTTCATAATGACATAAATGCTGAATATCAATTCAACAAAAATTATGTTATGACTACTTTGGGAAGATGAGGGAAAGGTGTTGGGAATCACCCTCTTGAAAGTAAAAATGTTAGTTTCAAATAACCAAGAGGTTATTTAAGTTGATCACTATTTCCTTTGGGCAGTAATAATGGGGGTAGGGCAGGAGATTGCTATTTTTAATTATTTCTCAAATGACTCTAAACTAATATACAAACCTTAACTCTTTAATGTGCAAGAATTAAATTTAAAAACTTTTATAACATATGTAAACAATCCCCTGACTTTTCCAATTGCCCAACGTGTCAAGTCAAATTCTTACTTACCTATACAGTTTCTCCACAATCCATTTTCACTCTTCCTCTATAATCTTATCTACATTCCCCCCCTCTTTTTTTTAAAGGGGGGGGAGAGAGAGAGAGAGAGAGAGAGAGAGAGAATATGAATCTTTTTTGTAAATGGACACAACATAATGCCTTTATGTTTTTTTTTTTTTAAATGTGGTGCTGAGAATCGAACCCGGGTCCCACCTGTGCTAGGTGAGCGCTCTACCGCTGAGCCACAATCCTAGCTCCCCAAATCTTCTTATACTCTTGTTCCAGTTAACAATTTACTTGGTCTTCCTCAACTTCTAAAAAAATATCATTCACCTGATCTGGGATGCTCTTTCTTCTATGTGATCCCAAAGCCTATTAGTGGATGGAACAAAAGGCACTGAAGTGAAAGTTATCCTCTGAGAACAATATTAAAAAGCACCAAAGTGGGGGGCTAGGAGAAAGCACCATAGTGTAATGGATGAGATCAGTCGTCAGCAGATTGAGGGTTTGATAAACTGTATGGCATTTGCAGGTAAATGGATGGAGTTGGAGAATATCATGCTAAGCAAAGTAAGTCAATCCCCAAAACCAAAGGCCGAATGTTCTCTCTGATAAGTGGATGCTGACCCATAATGATGGGGGGGAGGGGAAGGAAGAACATTGATTGGGCAAAGTTGCGGGGAAGAGGGAAAGGAGAGGGCATGGGGGTAGGAAAGATGGTAGAATGAGATGGACATCATTACCCAAGGTACATGTATGACTGCACATATGGTGCAACTCTACATTGTGTACGACCAGAGAAATGAAAAGTTGTGCTCCATTTGTGTACAATGAATCCAAATGCATTCTGCTATCATGTATAATTAATTAGAACAAATAAAAAATTTTAAAAAGTTAATAGAAGGTGGATGGTCTATATGCTTCTATGAAAAGTAAGTTACTAAATTATTGAACATAAATTTATTAAGTGCCTACCATGTGCCAGGGGTATATTACTTTGGGAGCATATAACAAAAAGTGATATAGAATCCAGAGGGATGAAGATATTACAATGAGTCTAGAGGAATATAGCTTTCTAGAAAACAGGGGTCCTTGAGCACCTATAAATGTCACATTTACTAAGCAGATATGGTCTCTGTAGAGAGGGACATTCAGTCTTAGTGCTTGAAGAGAATGGATTGTGACTTAATTTGACTTCATAGATTGGAAAAATGCCCTGCTTACTCGATATAACCTTACTTTACTAGGCAGTTATTAGTAGTAATAAAAATATTAGCTGCTAACATACTTATAACATAACATATTTGCTGTGTGCCAGGCTCCTGCTAACGACTCTTCACTACCTAAATTAGAAACTATTAACCCCATTTTTCAGATAAGAAAACTAAGGTATAAAGATTATAAATAATCTGCCTTTGGTGAGCCCTTAATTGTTCTATGTACTACCACATAAACATAATGTATATTGGAAATATAATTTATTCATTTAATAAATATTTAGTGAGCACCCACACCATAGTTTGGGGTTACTGGGAGATTATCAGTAAAGTAGAAAACCGAGTCTCTGTCTTGCAAATATTGACAGTTTAAATGAAGAAGCAAGATATATACAATAAAATTTTAGATCATAATTGAGCTGTATATATAATTAAGTGTTAAATTGATTCATGTGACTAATGAAGGCCCTGAGATTTCAGAGAAGAGGAGCTTACTGAGAGTTGAAGCAGAGGTGAGGTAAGTGTTCAACAGAATCCAGTAGAAGAGAAAGAAAATTCTAGGGCAGGAGCAAGCACGGTGTCTTGGGAGATGGACCACTGGCCCCAGTGGTGGAAGTCTGTGCTGTGAAGCAGTAGGATCCATGGGCAACTTCCTTCAGAGCTTTTCCTCTGAAAATTTTAGGTCCAAAGAGCCCTTCTTGGGCTGCTGATCCAGGGTTCTTTCCAGTTCAACAAGCACATTCCCATGAGGTGGCAGGAACTTCTGAGTTTAAACCCTTCATCTCCTATTCAGTTTCTTAGATTTTCAGGCTAGAAGATCATAAGTTACAGAAAGGGCAAAGAAAAAGAAAGTCTTGTTTACCACTATATTCCAACATCTCTACAGAGACTGTCTTTT
The DNA here is from genome assembly GCF_001458135.2 of Marmota marmota marmota. Classification (NCBI taxonomy): domain Eukaryota; kingdom Metazoa; phylum Chordata; class Mammalia; order Rodentia; family Sciuridae; genus Marmota; species Marmota marmota. The sequence goes on along the minus strand of NW_026000016.1, from coordinate 19,349,790 downwards.
ATAGATGCCCGATTAGTTTTTGTTAGGGTTGGGAGTGTAGCTCAGTGGTAGAGTACTTGCCTAGATTGTACAAGGCTCTTCATATTGATATCACAATGTTCTCATCTGTAAAATGGATCTCACAAGAGTATCTTTTATGTGAGGTTATTGTTCCTTGCATTAAATGAATGAATAGACTTACAGTATTCAGAACAGGGTTGGCATCTATTAAAAGATATTTATATGGCTCTTACTAATAGTAGAGACTTTAGCTGGGGATATAACTGAATGGTTATATCCCCAGGGATATAAGGGCTTTTGAGGCTGGCTTTTGAGCACTTGCCTATTATGTGCAAGATTCTGGGTTCAATCCCCAGCCCTATATACACACACTGGGTCTCCAAAGGCAGACCACATGGTTTAGAGCCTAGTTCTACCACTTATCATTGAGTAGTCTCTCTGAATCTCAGTTCTTCCATTTGTTAAATGGGTACTATAATAAGAGCACCAATCTCCCAAAGTTATTGTAAATTAAGTGAGTTAACAGTGTGCAAAGCACACAGCACATGCCTGCATATACAGTAGTATTTTCCTTCTTTCTTGGTCACAGGGCCTTTCCTTTAACTCTCCTCTGCAGCTGGCAGGTGGCTAGCACACTTCTGAATTAGGCAAGACTTTATTTATGGACTCAGTGTAGTTCTGCCACAATCAGTTCCTCTTCAGCTTCCTTCTAGGGCAATCTGTATTTTGAAATAAATTTTAAATAGCTTCTTTTGCAATTTTCAAACAAGTCAGAGAGAGAAACCTAGAGAACCCCCATGGGCAGATAAGATCACTCAACTTCAATTATTACAACTATTTTATCTCATCATGCCGCACCTACTTTCTCTTCCCACCCTAACTAGATTATTTTCAAATAAATTTCAGATATAATTTGATCTGTAAATAACATTTTGGGGGGCTGGGACCATAGCTCAGTGGTAGAGCGCTTGTCTAGCACGTGTGAGGCCCTGGGTTCGATCCTCAGCACCACATAAAAAAATAAATAAAGATATTGTGTCCATCTACAACTAAAAAAATATTTTAAAAAAATTAACATTTTGGTATAGTTATGTAAAATATGTTATAAAATATATTGTAGTGCTGGTTATTAAACCCAGGGCCTCACAAACGCTAAGCAAGTGCTCTACCATTGAGCTACAACTCAACCTCATTGATAATCTTTTTTTTTTTTTAAATACCAGGGATTGAACCTAGGGGCATCCAACAACTAAGCCACATCCCCAGCCATTTTTTATATTTTATTTAGAGACAGGGTCTTGCTGAGTTGCTTAGGGCTTCACTAAGCTTCTGAGACTGGCTTTGAACTCGCAATCCTTTTGCCTCAGCCTCCCAAGCCACTAGGATTACAGGTATGTGTCACAGTGTCCTGATCATTAATAATCTTTTTTATTAACATAGCCACAATCATACCACCACATCTAAAAAGAACTTATGGTGATTCTTTATATCATTAAAAAGCCTTATATCATCAATGTTCAAATTTCCTTGATTTTTCTAATTATTTTTAAATAAATTGGGTTTTGTTGTAGTAAAATATACATAACATAAAATTTATCCCATCATAAGCATTTTTAAGTACAGCTCACTAGTATTAAATATGTTTTTAAGTTGTGAAACCATCACCATCATCCTTCTCCATTTTTTTTTTTAAGTATCAGGATCAAAGGTAGGCACAGTGGCACATGCCTATACTCCCAGCTACCTGAGAGGCTGAGGGGTAAGGATTACTTGAGTTTATGAATTTGAGATCAGCCTAGGCAAAGTAGAGACTGTGTCTAAAAAACAATTTTAAAAAATCAGGATCCAAACAAAGACCGGACAATGCAATTTTCTGTCTTTCTTGATATAAGTTTCACACTCCATTTACCCCCCCCCCACCTTGTAAATCATCACTGAAGAAAGTGAATGATTTGTACTGTAGAGTTTCTCACCTTCTTTATTTTGCTGATTGCTTCCCCATGACACCACTAATTATGTTCCTTTGAGCCCTGGATTTTGTATCACGAACAAGGAGGTGGTCAATGATTTGGGGGCGGGGGGTATGTCAGAAGACAGGAACAGTGGCTGAGGGTGTATGTAATATTTTGAGCATCAAATAAAATAAGTATATAAATAACTGCAGCATAATGTTCATGGTTCATAGTAAAGCTCCAAAAATAGATTCATTGATCACCTCTGGAGGATACTAGAGAAACAACTTTTTATTTCAAAAATAAAGAATCGAGCATCTATTCTGTGTTACATCTATTCCTGTATGTACTCTATCTTGAGGTAACCAAAAAATTGATGAGAAAAAAATCCTGCTCATAAATGAAGAAGAAATGGAAAGATTAAAACATTGTCACTGGTCTGGGGCTGTGGCTCAGTGGTAGAGCACTTACCTAGCATGTGTGAGGCACTGGGTTTGATTCTCAGCACTGCATATACATAAATAAAATAAAGGTCCATTGACAACTAAAACATATTAAAAAAAAAAACATTGCCACTTTGCAACCTGTAATGAAATCAGTATATAAACCATGATTATCAATGATTGCCAAAAACCACAGCTGAAAAACTGATGAGGAAGTTTATAATGGACATACCAAGTTGACAGTATCTGAACCTGCTAATCCATCTCAACTTCACTGAAAAAGAGGCCACCAGTTATTATGTGCAGTTGGTGTGACACTAGGAAGTCCGCAGCCCATGAAGCCATCAGGCCAAAAATCAATTCTGAACCTGACCAAGCCTCTACTTGTAACTACCAGCTTAAAGATATTTTGCACTATTTTTCCCCCCACAATGAGCAAATGCTAAATAAAAAGGCCATCAGAAATCTTTACATTTCTAGGTATCTCTTAATGGTGGGTGTGGCAAAACAGTCCCAGTAAGTAAATGCTCCCCCTGCCTCCCAGTTATAAACCATCACAGTCTGAGGTAGGAATAGCTCTGAGTACAAGTCAAAATTGCAGAACAGATGGGGCTTTGGACTTTGGGATAGCATGGTTTATTTGTTTGTTTATTTGATCATGATGTCGCTTTAGGCATCCCCCCCACCAGGTATGGAACCCAGAGCTTCCAGAGGACTAGGCAAGCACTCTACCACTGAGCTACTCCTCCAGCCCAAGAGGCTATCTGTTTAATCCTCATCTATAAGGTGAACCTGTTTTCACACATGAACTGGCTTTCAAATATGAGGTCCATGTGTTCAAGAAAATGATGATTCATAGCATGGAAATGGCATAAAGACCAATGAATAGAAGACAAATACAGATACAGACATCCATCCGATCCTTAACAAAGTTGCCAAAAACGTGTTGGAAAAAAAGACAGTAAAAAAGATATCAAATGGTGCTGGGAAAACTGGATATCTATATGTAGAAGAATCAAACTAGACCCTGTCTCCCACCCTGCACAAAAATCAACTCAAAGTGGATTAAATACCCAGAAATTAGACCAGAAACACTACAACTGCTAGAAGAAAACTGAGTCAACACTCCACTGTGTTGGCCCAGGTACCAACTTCACTAAAAAGACTCTTAAAGCTCAAGAAATAAAGCCAAGAATCAATAAATGAGATGGCATCAAATTAAAAAGCTTCTGCACAGCAAAGGAAACAATTAAGACGTTGAAGAGAGAGTCCACAGAATGGGAGAAAATCTTTGCCAGCTACTCTTCTAATAGGGGATTAAAGGATTAATATCAGGAATATACAAACTCAAAAAACTTAACATCCCCCCAAAAAACCCAATCAATAAATGGACAAATAAACTAAGCAGACATTTCTCATAAAGAAAAAATATGAATGACCAACAAATATATGAAAAAATTCAACATCCTTAGCAATCAGGGAAATGCAATTTAAAACCAAACTTTCACTGCAGTTAGAATGCAATCATTAAGAACACACATATGCCTGGTTTGGTGGTACACACCTGTACTCCCAGTAGCTCAGGAGGCTGAGGCAGGAGGATTGTGAATTCAAAGCCAGCCTCAGTAAAAGCAAAGCACTAAGCAACTCAGTGAGACCCTGTCTCTAAATACAATACTAAATAAGGCTGGGGATGTGGTTCAGTGATCAAGTGCCCCTGAGTTCAATACCCAGTTCCCACCTCCACAGAAAAAGAATACACATAACAATAAATGAATGCAAAGTAGTACAACTACTTTGGAAAGTGGTATGAAGATTCCTCAAAAGACTAGGAATGGAAACACCGTATGATCCCCTATACCACTATACCATTCCTTGGTATTCATCCAAAAGAACTAAAATCAGCACACTATAGTGATACATACATACCCATGTTTGTTATAGCAGTGCAATTCACAACAGCTAAGTAATGGAATCAGTCTAGGTGTCCATCAACAGACAAACAGATAAAGAAAATGTGATATATCGCCTGGCATGGTGACACATACCTGCAATCTCAATGACTTGAGAGGCTGAGGCAGAATTGCAAGTTCAAGGTGAGCCTCAAAAACTTAGGATCCTGTCTCAAAATAAAAATAAAAAAAAGGACTGGTAAAACATGCATTATTATTTTTATTGTTATTTTAATTAAGTAATGCATTTTCCTTACACATATAAGCAGAGGTTAAATCTCTAGTAATCCCTATCTCCGTCCCAAACACACAAATGTGGTTTATATACAAAATAAAATTTCACTCAGCAGTCAAGAATGATACTGTGGCCAGGTACAGTGGCCCACGCTTGTAATCCCAGCAGATTAGGATTGCAAATTCAAAAACCAGCCTCAGAATTTTAGGGAAGCCCTAAGCAACTTGGTGAAACCCCATCTCAAGATTAAAAATAAAATAAAAAAGGGCCAGGGATGTGGCTCAGTGTTTAAGGGCCCATGGGTTCAATGCCCAGTACAAAATAAGTAAATAAGTAAGTAAGTAAATAAATAAAAAGATTAAATGTTCTCTGTCATATGCAGAAGATAGATAAATAGATAAATTAAAAAGGGAGGAAAATCTCACAAAAATAGAAGAAAGACCAATAGGGTACAGGAAAGGGAGATGGAGAGAGAGGGAGATGGAGAGGACATGGGGAAGTATTGAGGACCAAAATCTACCAAATTATATGTCTAGGTATGAATGCACCACAGTGAGTCCTGCTTACGTGTATAAAGAAAATGCATTACTTAATTAAAATAACAATAAAAATAATAACAGAAGGGAGATCAGTAGAGCAGAGCAAGTAAATGAGGGGAAAGGAGGAGGGAAGGAAAAGGGAAGGAGACTTAGCAAGTGTTATGTGTATATATGAATATGGCATAATGAATCCCACTATTATGCACAGTCATAATGCACCAATAAAAAAAAAAGCTGAACGTAAAAGATATTTAAAAATTAAATTAAAATGTCAAAAAGAAAGAAAGGGAAAACAAAATGATGTTTCAGAGGCAAACGGGCGTCTAACACCAGAATCATCAGCCAAGAGCCCCTTTTGGTGGGAAAAGAGAGCGGAGGCGGCTCTCCCGAGCCCAGGCTGCTGGCGCGGCTCTACAGCCCCCACGCACACGTGACCCGGCGGTGGGCGCGCGCCCGCCCCAGCTGCAGGCGGGGCGTCTGCGCAGTTGTCGGGTGGGGCGGTGCCTGTCCTTGACTGCCTCCCTGGGACCTGCCCAGCGGTCCCCGCGACGCTCAGGGCGAGTCCAACGCGCTGTTTTCCTCATTATTTCCTTAAGCTTGCATATTTTTAATCGTACCTCTCAAAATCCAAGCCCATAGGCTTCCTCCTCTCCACCAGCGTCCAATTCTGCATTCCTGAATAAGGCCACACAGATTCGAATATCATTCTGACAAATAACTACATATATTTCAGAAACCACAACTCAAAGATTGCCTAACAGATTATACATTTTGGAGTCATTTATTGCACTTTCTACTTAAGAACACGAATACTTTCTCTCTGTCTCTCTCTCTCTCTCTCTCTCTCTCTCTCTTCATTTCAGAGATCATATGAAAAGAACCATGAATTACACGGAATGAAATTACAATACACAAATGAGACCTAGATTCTTACTTTATAGTGACTATAATAACTGTGAACATATAGGAAGATTTCAAGGTCCACTGGATTCTTTCATTTCCTTTTCATTTTTCAATACAAAAAAAAAAAGAATAACCAAATAGTTCTTTTTAAGTAATTTTGAAAAATTATTATTTGATCCCAAAGAATAGAATTCACACCTTTTGCTTTCTGCTCTTTTAAGTTCTTCCATAACCTGACAAATTGGTAAGAAAAGATCCAAAACATATTTCTGGCCTTTATTCTTGGTTCTCTGTGCTATTTTCATGGAAATGAGGTGAATACAATTTCTTCTTAATAGTGGTGTTTAACCTGGGTTCTGTGAATTCAATTTTTTTTTCTTTTTTTTTGGGGGGGGGGGTGTTTGGGATCTTTGATAGAGTGGGATACACATGGGAACTGAGTCTGAGCCTCTTTGACTTGTGTGTTAAATTTGAAAGGATGCTTTCTTGTGTTGGATGAAAGGTAAAAGATTACTCTCCTAGTTTACCATCAGCTCTGGGCAGAATAATTATTTGAGGCCTGACATTTAATACAACAGTGATCACAGATATTGCCACTGAAAGCTTTACCGACAAAGCAGGAACCAAAGAACCTTACACCAGTTTCTAACTTTAATTCACAAAAGTGAGGGACAGAGCTGGGAGATGAGGGTAAACTATCAAGTGTTTCTTCAACACAAGGGAAAGAACAGTAGAGCAAAGAGAACCATCCATATGTAGTAAGAATGAGCTTACAGGGCACATGGAGTGTCCAAATGCAATGGAAGAGTCTGGCTGTGAAGAATTAGATATGTTATTTTACCCAACCCTGTGGGACCTCATCTCATGGGAATAAAGTCTGTGCTGAAATCTCTGAGCAAGGAATAGACTGGGATGAAAGGAAAGGTAAGACAAAATTCCTTTTGTATATTACCTGTGCATTTGGTTCTCCCTCTCAGTTGCCTTACCCCAACAGATTTTTTTATAATATACTCTAATAGAATTGGGGGATATGATTTATCATGTATAGCAGTTGTCATTTCCATACACTTGTCTTTACTGCTTTTATTAGTGATGCTTATACAAAAATATTATTAATTACTTCAGTGAACTCATTATCTTGTTTTTGAATTTGTTTTGACAACCACAAAGGGATGTTGCTAGGGCTCTGTTTCAAATCAACACAATTGTTAAAGTTTCAAATACATATTTCCACAAACAACTAGGGAATTTTCATTTAAAAATTCTAAATTATCATTCATTAAAGAGCATTCTTATCATGACATCAATATGCTGGATATGGTTTCCACTTTCTCCAGTACACTGAGAAGGTCACAGCCACCCCCTCTCCTTTTTTGTTTCCCATGTCCTAGTACACTGGTAGGCCTACAGGATGTGCTCTGAGGTTGTTTGCTAAATAGATGAAAGGCTTCTGATTCAGCTTAATTCATTTTTGTTATAAGCAGTGGGCACTGGTGATAAATCGTGGAGCACAACTAAAAAGAAAGCATTTAAAATTTCAGCTCTACTATAGAGATTGTGGGAGGAAAGGAAAGTCCTATCTGGAAAAAGAAAACTTGTCTTAAAAAAAAAACATATATAAGAGAACTAAAGCCTACAGTGAAAAAATGAGATACTGGGTTTGATTTAATGTGTCATCCTTGTCCACAGTAAATATTTTCTTTTATTTTTCTTTTCTGTCCTAGGGATCAAATTAGGGCCTTACGCATGCTAAGCACTTGCTTTACCACTGAGCTACACTTCCAACCCAGGAAGTTAATTTATCATACTGATGTTCAAAAAACAAGCAAATATAATTGTTTGTTTAGGTTACCTTAAAATAATTTGCTATTAATTATACATAAGTAGATAATTTTATGTTGAATTAATTTTATAATAAATCAATTCAGGGCATTATTCTATGTATGATAATTAGCCAAATTTTTTCCTTGGTTATGACAGATAGCCTGAGGTACCACATTGAGTACTAATGTAAATCTTTTGGAGTCTTTGACAAACAAAGAAGTTATCAACTTTTAGAGCTAGAAGGAATCTTGGAAATTATGCTACAACACCTTTAATTCATCAAAGAAGGAACCGAGACAGAGTGCTGAGAGGTAATGTACTAAAATGAACAGATGATTAGAGAGTTCTGCCCAAAACTCTAGCTTTTGCCAGTGTTCTGGCCCCAGTGTCTTAGGACTCCCTTCAGTGGGGCAGAGACTACATTAACCACCCCATCATTATCTCATTTGGGTTTCTTTCTCTTCCAAAGCTTTTTAAATACAAGTTTTAGGGGCTGCGGCTGGGACTCAGTGGTAGAGCGCTTGCCTAGAATGCGTGAGGCACTGGGTTTGATCCCCAGCACCACATAAAAAAATTAAACTAAATAAACACAAGTTTTATGACTGGGAATGTAGCTCAGTGGTAGAATGCTTATCTAGCATGCCCAAGACCTTGGATTCCATCCCCAGCACACTTTAGAGAATTTCTAATTAATAATAATGACAGTAAAGAACTATAGAATGCCATTCAGTTTGTAAAATAATTACATATTATAAGCAAAATGATGATCTTTACTGTAAAAGAAATTTCATTTTTTTTCCAGGTTCATAATTTATTGTACAAGTTGACTATTACATGATCAGTTGACATTTGCTTCTCCAGGGATGGGAACTTAACAGATGAGGTCACACAGATTAGAATCCATTTATGTTGCTTTCACAGCTGGAGATTTTTAGACCTTAGCTTAATGATTTAATGTGTCATCCTTGTCCACAGTAAATATTTTCTTTTATTTTTCTTTTCTGTCCTAGGGATCAAATTAGGGCCTTATGCATGCTAAGCACTTAAGTATGTAAGTGCTTACATACTTAATACACAAGTATTAAGCACAAGACAGCCAAAGCAATGCCTCTATATGTAGCCAGTATATAATTCATTCTACCAGTGAGCATGTATGAGTTGAGAATTTTGATTCATTCCGCTGTCATTTATTTATTTTAAAAAATTAATTTTAAAAAATTTAAATATTTTTTGTAGTTATAAGTGGACACAAACCTTTATTTCATTTATTTATTTTTATGTGGTGCTGAAGATCAAACCCAGTGCCCCATACGTGTGAGGCAAGCACTTTGCCGCTGAGCCACAATCCCAGCCCCAGCTAAAAAAAAAAAAAAAAAAAAAAAAAAAAAA